>NC_072786.1:16927096-17017096 GCF_022539595.1 Amphiprion ocellaris
ACATATTTCATGTATCCTTATGAAGTTATGATGACCCAAAAAAGCAAATTGAGAAGCAGGACATTTCTACCCACCTCAGTGAACCCCTTTTGTAACTCATAAAATATTCATAGTATAAATCTGAAACATTTTGCATGGCTTCATTAAATATAGCAAAGTTATTGTGCAAAATCAGCTGATTGTGTGGGGCTCAGGCTGGAGACCCTGATTGAGTTTTCATGGAATGATCCGCAGATTACTCCCACTCTGTCAAACCAGTGTTGCTGTGTTTAGGAAATTTAGGTGCTGACTGCCACTAATATTAAAGCTAATAATTTATTTTGTTTGTGATTTCTCACAAATTGTCATTTCTGTCATCTTCCAATGAAGCAGCTCTGAAGTGCTGTGCTGTGTCTGACAGCACAATGCAGGGCGAACCCAGTGTCCTTTAGCTGCTGCATAATTTCAACAATTACAAAGGTTCATCTGAGTTTGTGGGGACTGGAATAGACTTGATTTGTTTTGTTCTTCTGTTTTTGAAACTCATTTAGTCTGCTTTTGTTTAAAGAAAATCAAAGCACATAGCACTGATGGTTATAGTGATTATGGTGTATAATTAGCACATTTTTCTAAATCCCCTGTCGTCAGCTGAGTAAATTTGCTGATTTCGATTCCCTCAAAACTCCCTCATTTCTCAACATTGGTCAGTGAGGGCGGAGTAAGTTTTTAGCAAAAAACGTTTCTCGAATTCTAGGTATCATTAAACAGCCTTGACTACGGCTCCCTGCATGTGGAGGAAAGCCTCCCTTCACAGAAATGAGGTCGAGCTTGACACGCACCACGTACTACAGGGGTTAAACAGTAAACTCTGGCGTCCTCCTGTGTAACCAGAGCAGACAGTGTCACAGAAAACAATGGAGAGCTGTTTTGTTCAGTCAGAAACAGAGAGCAGAGAAAGGGGATTATTTCTAAAATAGCTCTGTGTTTGTCTTAGACTGAGACTGGCCAATGTCACACCGGACTGAATCTACTTTACACACACACCAGGACACACACGAATGCACACAATAAAGCCTTGAATGCTCACAGACAAGCCGTGAACATGCGCGCACGCACAAAGTACACATAACTACGTCCTTATAAGCACAGCCGTCACATGAACACACAGAAGATTGCAAGAAAAGTGCATGAAGGAGATAATGCAGCACACGGGAGGCCACTTCGGTGTGTGTGCAAGAAATATGCGAGTGATCTAAAACCAGGCATTAGTGTTTCTGATAAAGTGAGGGGCCTTAAGTGGTTTTAGGAAGGAGAGAGCCCCCGTGTGTGTGTGTGTGTGTTGGGGGTTGGGGTCAGCTGCCTGGTGCGTTTGTGTATATCTGCTTACTGTCTGCCTTGTCGCCACGGCGATGACATCATGGCACACGACTGCCGAACGACGGAAAGAATTCCTCCCATCTTCTGTGCAGACGGAGAGGTGGAGAGATAGAACGAGTGGCAAAGGACAAGGAGGGAAAGTGGAGAGAATGAGATGAGAAAGGCAGAGTGGGTGATAGAGAAAAGGTGAGATAGGAGCTGGAAGTGGGATGAGAGCATAAATGTAAATGGAAACTTGTAAAATTGTGAATAACCTGTGAAATAGTCATATAAATACCTGACTGCTTTACTGCACACTGGCTTTACCGCCTGTAGGAAACGTTTCGCAGCTTCTTGCCAGTTTTTTCTAAACACTCGGGAAAGTCAGTGCACAGAAAGTGATTTTACATTTTCAGCAGCAGCCCAGTATGCCTGGAAATCAAACCGGTAATGCACAATTCCCTAACAATTTACATGAAGCACCAGGCAACATGAGCAAACGGCACTTTGCCCTGTTTAGCGAGGTGTCGGGTGCAGTTTCATCTTGGGGATTATAGTTTAATTTTCACTTTTATTACTGTAACCACAATCTTTTCCCTTCCCATAACCATCAGCTTTCTCTAACCAGTTCCCCTTTCCCAGTTGCCATGGGAAAATATTGCAGAAAAATACATTTTTGCCATTAATGGTAATAAGGGGTTTTGCAGAGCTGTCAAATTTCAAAGCTCTTGTATGGTAATAGGGTTTTGAGGGGAAGGAATACAGTCCGGGCATGAATTTACAGGCTTATCAGATGTCAAAACACTTTGCAGAAGTTAATAATCCCCATTCAACAGGATTTTAAAGGATTTTACAGCTCTGGAAACTTATCACAGCAGCGGTCATTTTATCCCCTTTCTCACTTGTTGTGAGGTAAACGGTAAACCTGCTGCATTCACATTACGAAATAATCTGGAATCTGGCCTCGTGTGTTCTTGACTTGCCAGTTCAGCATGTTCCTTGATGATGGCAGTGCACTTGCCTGTGACAAATGTTGATCCAGGCTCAACTTTTTGCTGGGTAATACTGCATTTTCCACCGTTCTACTTCAACTGTGCCAAGTGTCAAAGATGTGTTTCAGTGCAACATAGCAGCAGTTACAGAAAACAGAGTGACATCTAACTTTATCAACACAAAATCCTGAGACAGATATGTAGAAACACACCACTGCACACAGAGAGAAGTAGTCTCAAGGATGTTCTGTGCAAAATTATCACAGCCTTTACGAAAAAGATGTTGCCAAAATAAGAAAGTATGAGAGAGCTAACCTCTCTAACAACATATTATTCTTCAGTTACTGTTAGCAGACCTTCCTTTATCCTGCTTTGTTCCTCATATTGCTGCTGAAAGGAAAGACTTGAAAGGCGAGTTACAGATCTAAGGCTGCATATCCACTGGGAGCCGTTTCTCCTCTCTGTGCTGGCTCCATTTTCTGTTATTCTCAACGATAAGGACACATTGCCAGCAATGCTGAGAGCTCACTATGTTTTTAAGTGCCCTCTGACAGTAGAGTTTTCTAAAGATTTAGCAAAAGAGTGCTGCACTTGAAACTGTTTTTTTTAATGATTACACAGCAACGGCAGTAGCCACAACCTGCACTTGTCATAAGCATATGTTTAGCTTTGCAAGCTGAGAGGGCCAAGCAGAGAGCACTCTCAGACAGAGATGAAGGCAGAGTCATAGAGAGGCCCAGAATGAGACGAATGCATCTGGAATAAATATCATTTTATCACCAGGGGTTTATAAGCCGCTTGTGCTGGCAGGTAACTCTCAGATATGGTATAAAACTAGACGCACTGTTAGCTTTAACAAGAGTAATGTTCCATTAGCCTCTCTACATATGTGAGTCAGAGTGTGTGTACCTGTGTTTGTGTCACAAAAGAATTCGGAAAGATGGTGACACCGTTCCAGTGCCTGCAGGAAATCAGTGAAGTCAATGTGCTCATGTTTGTTAAAAAAGTATGTAACTAATCAACACACAGATCCCTACTAATAACTAGGAGCTATTTACATAAGAGCTCTATGTGTTTAATCTGTAAAAGACACTTCTTCTGATTGTTAAAGACTGTTGATTTTAGCATAAATTAGCCTGTTTTTGTGTGTACCGCCCAAAATTCACTGCTTATCACATCCTCAAAAATTTCATTGAATTCTGGTCAGATTCTTAATATTTTTTTGTTTAATTATTCCCTAATTTAAATAACAATTTTGTTAATGACAGATTTTAAAGATTCTTATGGCTGCTTTAAGAGTAAATTCAATACGAATACATTTTACAAGTTTGGCTTATTTTGCTTAGTAGAAAAGAGGTTTGGTGAAATATTTCTACTCTGTATTCAGTAAGTTATCAATACACACATTGTTTTGCTATTAGACAAATCTGAGGTATCATATTGTATCAGAAAATTTCAAGTGATACAAATTCACTTCAATACTTCAATCCTCCAAACAATGATTTGAATGTATTTTAGTCCAATTTGTCTTTTGTGTGCTATTTTTCAACATATATCACTATCTATCATAAGAGTAATGTAAAGATGAAATGTGTTACATCAAGATATCTTTATATCTCAAAATATTTCACCTATATTTATAAATGTCTTCCACTGATAAATCTTGAAGATGTCTGACAGTGACCATTTTGCTCATTCAGGTGCTACTCCTGACAGGTTTGCTGCAGTTCAGATGCATGATGGGACATTTGTACACTGACAGATTGGTCAGTGAGGTTGACCAAAGAATCTGTGGGTCTTCACACAGTCCAAACATATAATCTGTCTTCATTTAGACGCTCTCATCACTGCATTCCTTGCTGTACCGCTGTATCTGTGTGTGTATGTGTGCATGTGCGTGCATGTGTGTGTGTGTGTGTGTGTGTGTGTGTGTGTGTGTGTGTGTGTGTGTGTGTGTGTGTGTGTGTGTAGTCAGGGAGAGACAAGAATGTAATTGTGTGCTGAGTAAAGAAGAAATGTGAAGATGAATGGAATGTAAAAAATGTAAATGAAACATACCTCTGTCTGCATCAGTGTGGAATTCTGGCTGCATCTGGATAATTGTATGTCTGTGTGTGTGTATGTTTGTATAATAATGAGCTAAGACACCCCTGACCACCCCTGCCAAATATGTTTTGATCCTTGTCATTCTTTCAAGAAGCCTTCACACATCAAGGGATGGACTCTTTCAGACCCCCGAAGGTGCCTTGTGGTATCTGGCACAAACTGGAGCTTCTTGTTCCAGACTTATTCCAGCACCTCCCCATAACACCCCTTTGTTGGTTCATCCTCAGATCACTGTCAGTAGGTACTCAAAACTTGTGACCAATAACACCCCCAAGGCTTAGCATTTTGAAGATTCTTCAGACCAGATGACTGGGTTGAAGCATCTCCAAATTTCTCCCATTTCTCCCACAGCCAACATGTTGATTATGAGAGCCAACTTTCGTTGACGCTGTTGTTTTAAAACAGTATACATCATTTGCTGTTTCTGCAAATGGTCAGAGCGTTGTAGCTCATTGGTGTATCTTGTTTGTCATCTATGTCACGGTAATCCTTAGTTTCAGCAGAAGGCAACAGGACTTCTCTTTTTGGTTCTTGAAGACATTCATCCATCCATCCATTATCTATACACCACTTAATCCTCATTAGGGCCGTGGGGGTGCTGGAGCCTATCCCAACTTACTTAGAGTGAAGGCAGGGGACACACTGGACAGGTCACAAGTCTATCGCAGGGCTACATATAGAGACAAACAGTCACACTCGTATTCACACCTAAGGACAATGTAGAGTTACCAGTTAACCTCAGCATGGTTTTGGACTGTGGGAGGAAGCTGGAGTACCTGGAGAAAACCCATGCATGTACAGGGAGTACATGCAAACTCCATGCAGAAAGATCCCTCAAACCGGGGATCTTCTAGCTGCATGGCGCAAGTGCTAGCCACCAAGTGTGCAGCCCTTCTTGAAGACATTTTACCTCTAATCCAAGGCGCTTCTTCAGTTCTAACTGACTGACAGGGAGGTTTATTGTCACTGTGGATGTCCCATTTACGTTTTTATGACTTGTCATTCAATCTGAGGCATTTTATTTTTAGTGTCTGCCAATACCATTTTCTTAGATAATACACACTTCAGCTATAGCAAATTAGCTGTAGCACCTGGTTGCAACACCAGGTGGTGTCTCTTGCTTTTTATGCCGTAGGTAGGCACTTCCATGTTGGCAAGGTAAGACCATTGTGGAATTTAGCTAGTAAAAGAGCACCATGACAGTCTTATCAAGTCTTATCTGAGTCTTAATGACCTGTGATCAATGCACAAGTGTTAAGTCAACCTTGCAAAAATTAAAACAGCACTGTGACATATAAGCTGGTTTTTGTTGCTTGTTTTGTGTGCCTGTGTGACATTGGATGCAAACAAAGAATTGGGCTTAGCTTCATGCTGATACCAATGAATTACAAATGGTCAACCCTAGTTATGATCCTTGGATCAGGGTCAGGACATCCCTAAGTATTGCTCCTTAACCTTATGGCTAACGGCCCATTAATGGCTCAAGACTCACATGGCTCAAGGTGTTAATGGTTTTGAAACTGCCTGATCAAGGATGATTCAAAGTGTTGATAGTGGTGAAATTTTCTGGCGAAGCATCTCAAGACCTTATTAAAAGCACCCGATACGTGTTGTCATAGACCTCCTTCTCTGTTTAGAGATGGCTGATCCGGTTTAACACAGATGGCTGTCTTCAGTCCTTTCTCAAACTGTCTGTCTTCTCTGCCCAGAGTGTTGTTGTCCTCGAAGGAGTATCCCTCATCCTTTAGACGCAGGTGGACAGCTGACTCTCTGAGGAGCTGGCTTTGCTGTGTTAAGTCATGCACATGTTTAGTCTACCTATGTATAGGTCTGTGCACTCATAACTGCAGTGGGCTGCATAATACTCAGCTAGTGTGTGGAGGTTTTATCCGTAGAGTGAATCATGTTTTGTCTCAGTATTGCTTGATCTCAAATGCACTGGGATGTTGTGTTTAGAAAACCTTCTAAGATCCTTCTAGGTATCTCTTTTTAGTTTACTTTAACATTTTGACCTAGAAACTGAAGTTTTGCCTTTATGAAAGTCATAGTTAATATTTTACCCAGTTGCAAAAAAATGCTCAATGTGAAGTAGGAGTCAGAAGGATGGACAAGGTGCAAATATATTCATTTTTTATATTGTAAGTTTGCATTTTTGTTTGTGTTTATGTGCATGTGTGTTTGTTTGTGGCCCATCATTGAGCCTTGTGGGTTTGTGAAAAACTGCAGCAATTTCAATTTCCACTGAAAGTAGAGGTCATTCTGAGAATTCCCAGCCTTGGGTGTCCTTGGAAGCATCTCTGCTAGATCTGTGGCTGATGGGATGAATAGGATGCGGCTTGTTGCCTCTCAGCCACATGGAATGCAATCTGTCTATCAGCCTGACTATCCAGGCAGGGGAACATAGACAAAAACAAGATGTCTTGAGTCAGAAGCTAGAAAGTTGGATAGAAACAGCAAGCGAGAAGCACGTATACATTTGTGTAGTGACATAATGACATTATGAAGACAATTTGCTTATAACTTGTTTATTTAACACCAAATTAGTAGCTTTAAGTCACCAATTTGACAATATAAATTCAGCTGAAGTAGCCATGAGCAATACATTGACTCCCTTCTGGCTCCTACCTTGTAGCTGAAGGGAATAAGTATTTGCATTAGCAAAGGTTTTCATTACTGTCATGTATCTTGTCATTGTGTAATCATTGCTACAGAAAGTGTAAAGCACTTGCCCTTTTACAAATCTGAGATCATTTTTACCCCCACCCCCACCCCCACCCTACCCCTCCCACCCCCAACCCCTTTGGTAGTAGAGAGATAAGAGACAAATGGAGAGAAATGTGTTAAAAGTCAGCACTATAATCATACCGGGAACATCTTGATTACATGCTGTGTATCATTCTCACCATAAGGGAGCCCCGTGGTTTTATGTAAAACTAAACCAATTTTATCCCCTTAAATCAGAATGTGGTGCACCAATTAAGAGGTGTTCCCTCTGGTTGTTGACAGACCAGGGAATTAAAGGGTTGGCTCTTTAAAACTGATATTTAGCCATACACAGAGTTATGATTTTATTTGGTCAGATTTTAAGACAATCCATTATCATAAGTTTTGCATCCACCCAAAAGCAAGGGAAAGGACTGGAATTATGTCTACGATTTGCCTAAAGTTATAATATGATATTTGCAAGAGCATTGTGTGTCCCACTTACTCTGCGTAATCCACGGATATTTTCAAATTCTGGAAAGAAGTGTTCATGTTGACTTATTTAAATGTCATTCTCGACTAGTGTGAGCACCACACGCATTATTCTATTCACCTCCATCTGAAGGTCCATTTCTACGAGTGAGTGGTTCCACAGTTTCATAGTTTGAGAGCCACAACTCTCAAAGCAGTATGAGTCAAATCCTTAAATTTTGGGAAAATACAGTTGAAACAATTAGCTTGCCAAGATTGTATTGCATTAAAAAATGCAACTGTGGTTTTTGGCATCTTTTGGTAGAACATCATTTCGATGAAATCAATTAAGTTAAAAATAATGGAAGTATTGCTAAGTAAAGCGATTTATTTTGATATTCGTGGTTGTTTTCTGTGCAGGCAAGAAGCACTGCTGGCAGCAATAAGTGAGAAAGATGCCAACATCGCCCTACTAGAGCTCTCCTCGTCCAAGAAGAAGAAAACCCAGGAAGAGGTGGCAGCTCTGAAAAGGGAGAAGGATAGTCTGGTTCAGCAGCTTAAACAACAGGTAACAATCCAAGACTAAAACATTAACATCCAAGGGAGCACCAGGACAGCTTCCTCATCAGTTATTTAAAGGTCCAATATAGTGAAAATCCATTTTGTGTGTGTTTTGTGGTTGATAAAAACTTTAAGGTGTAAAGTAAAAGCTAAAAGGACAGTTAGACATTTTTAAACAAGGACTGTGAGGATTGTTGTGTCCCCACAACCTAAACTCAGTCGGCATTTCTGTTTGTATGTTTACTTCTCTCCTGCTGTCTGTGCTCACATGTACTACATTTAAATTCAGCAGAATTCCCAATAAAGCTGTTCTTATCTACATAATTTTTAGTTTCTGTTGTCAGACAACAGAACTGTTATAGCACTTTAGAGACTACAACCACAACATTGTCTTACAAGCGAGTGATATTTCATCAGAAAATGATCACTCAGAAAGTAAGATAGTTGTGATAGAAAGCCCTGATCTCTCACACTCATTCACATCTGTGTCAACTACTGTGCAGTCACCTGTGTTGCTCCACTCTGTCAATCACAGATGCAGAGAGAGTCTTCTTCCTGAAGGGGGTGTGGGCGGCAGCAGCTTAGCTGTACTTAAAGCTATAGAGACTCAAAGCTCATTTAGAACAGTACTTAATAGTACTAAAACCAGAAGTTATACAGTCACGGTGAAACAAACTATCTTTGCAGTGTTCTGAGCAGAAAATTTGAAAGATACACTGCCTGTCCAGAAAAAAAGTCGCCACCTGGATTTAATTAAGCAAATAGGTAAGAGCCTTCCACTGGATAATTACTGCAGTGATGAATATGTTTCAGCTGCAACAACTTATTTAACCCTAGCTGATGCAGTGAGGAGCTTCTCATTTCTTAAACAACCATGTTGGAAGACATATCCCATGGTCATGGAAAGGATGTTGATCTGTCTCAGAAAGGTCAAATTAGTGGCATGCATCAAGCAAAGAAAACAGCAAAGAGCTTTATGAAACTACTAAAACTGGGTTAAGAGCCGTCTAACGCATTATTAAAACCTGGAAGAATAGTAGTGAACCATCATCTTCGAGGAAGATTTGTGGTCGGAACAAACTCTTAGATGATCGTGATCGGAGATCACTGAAACATTTGGTGAAATCATATCATAAGAACTCAACAGTAGAATGTTTAATAGTAAAAGTAAGAGCATTTTAACATGCACAATGCGAAGGGAGTGGTTCAGGGAGCATTAGACATCATTTTCACACATGGATTGGCCTCCACAGAGTCCAGACCTCAGCCCCACTGAGAATCTTTGGGATGTGCTGGAGAAGACTTTGCGTAGCAGTTCGACTCTCCCATCATCAATATAAGATCTTGGTAGAAAATTAATCCAACTCTGGACAGAAATAGATGCTGTGACATTGCAGAAGCTTATCGAAATGATCCCACAGTGAATGTGTGCCGTACTCAAAGCTAAAGGCAGTCCAACAAAATATCAGTGTGTGCGACTTTTTTTTTGGATGGGCAGTGTACATTCAGGGAAAATATGAGACTTTCAGTAATTTGCTGAAAAGGGGGAAAAATAAGCGAAAGGGAGCAGAGATGGCAATCGACAGCGGAGGTGGTGAAGTGATGTACACAGAAAAAATGAAGATAGAGGTGAAGTGAGGAATGCAGGAACCAAAATTGGAAAGGAGTAAATAAAAACATGGGAGCGCAGGTGAGGTGGCAGTGATGAGCGGAGCAGAGAAAACAAGAGAAGCAGAGAGAAACCGAGTCCAGATGTGACCACAGCCCTCCAACCACGGAGGGTAAATTTAGGATTAACCTACCACTCCTACACTCAACACATACATATACACACACAAACACACACACACACACACACACACACACACACACACACACACACACTCACACACACACACACAGTCCTGATTTCCAACAAATCTCAACTGACAACACTTTTTTATGAATTTGTATTTATGTAAATGTTCTGCCCGCACACAAAACCGTACGCGTCACTTCCCTGGTATGTATAGACCAGTCCTAGCACACTAATGCACATGCACACACACACACACACACCGATATGTACACACTGAGCCAGGCCAAAAACAAGGATATAAACATGACCAAATGCCTCTGCGGTTCCACACAGAGGTCTATTCACACACACACTCAGAGACACACACACAGTTAAGGTTCTCGTGGGTCTAGTGAAATAACCAACCCCTTAGTGGATGAGCCTACTGGGATTTCAGTGGATTTCTTCTTCATCTGTCCAAATGTGGTATTGCTGTTACTAACCTGCTTAGTAAAAGGGAAATTAGTCTACAGGGCAACCCTTTCTTCCCCTCTTTGCTTCCACATTTTTGTATCGATTCCAGTTTTTCTTCACCTTTCTCGTCTTTGTTTTCTTTGACACTCTCTAAGCCGTTTATCCTTCCCCATCTCAAACAATCGCTCTAATATTTTACTAAGTGGATACTTGATTAGTTGCCAATACACCAGAGCAAAAGAACCCTACAGACATATCGTTTACTCAGATCTTTTCATTTTTCACATATGCATTTTACAGTAGTTTGTACTCTTACCAACTTTTAGCAGACTCCAGCTTATGGAGCAATCTGTTCTCACACGGCTGCATATATTTTTATTTCTGCATGCGTGATGAACACTCTCATGCACACATTGCACGCCAAACACACTGACACAGTTATGACACACAATAAATCACAACCAAGGAGAGATTGCACAGCTTTATATTCAGTTTTCCTCTGGATTTTAACTAAACTGCTTTTTAGAGGTAGTGATATAATTTTCATCCTTCAAACCACTTGAATAGACACAATGCAGCAAGGCTTTTGTGGCAAAAATATTTCCATTTATTGAATATTGCCAAGAATCCACTTAATGGATGGAAGAAGCTCAAAAGGATTCAGTGAGATAGGGTTTGTACACGCAAGAAAAAGAAAAATCTGTGTGCCCGAAGTGTGTTTGAATTGGTGTTTAAGAGTGAAGAGAGTAGCTGTGTCAAATGAAGTCACTGTAACAAGCATCACTCTTCTCTCTCTTCCTTCCTCGTCTCCCTCTCCGTTCTATTTGAAGTCATTTATGACACCTCGGGGTCTCGAAGGTGGTTACTGACAACACAGAGACTCTACTGTCTGCTGCTGCCAGTGAATGTGTGTGTGCATGCAATGGGTGTGTGCAGTTTTTGCAGCACTCGTGATCTCTTTCTCCCGTTCTCTCTGTAGTGTCATAATTTTCAGTCCCTCGGTGATGGATCACAGTCGAGACTTCCTACGTATTCCTGAGTGTGTGTTTGCAGCGTTACCATTAAGTAAGCTGATACTTGTGTAGTAAATTCTTCAGTGTCGCTGATAATCTACCAGACAGATGGACAGAGAAAGTTGCAGTGTGAAATTACTAGTGAGTGTAAATCAGTAATGAAGTACATGTTTTAGTAAGCAGTAAACTCACTCCCCCATGTTTGCATTGTCTTTAATGTGGTTTCACGTATTTCTATGTTACAAACAGTCCACACCGGAGTTTTTTGAAGTTTCTCTGGAGTGTTTTATGGCGACCACCATTCATCGGTTGATTCAGAGGTCAGAGTCGGTGTTTTTTGATGGAGCGCTTAAATGCTTCCTCGCGTCTGGTCTGAATTTGGGTTCAGTTGCTGTGGTAACCTGTGCCCCACAGCTATCGCACCAAGCTATAGAACAGATTGAATTCAGAGGATCACATTAAATTGTGTAAATCAGCCTAAAAACTGATTATGATAAATGTGTTGCTTATTGCAAGTGCAGTGGAAAGAGAAGTCTGCTTTTCCCCCTCTGAATCCCAAGCAATTTCTGTGTGTTTTTATTTGCTCCTGACACATTTTTACTTACTGTGGACTCATTTATCACTGCAAAATAAAGCCATCATCTCTATGAAAACAGCACAACCATGGCAGGAAGTCGAGAGGACTTAGAAATGTGTTTTGTGCAATATGACAAAATTATAATTACATGAATCATAAAAGAGAGAAAACGAAAGTTGAATTACTTTATTACATTTAATTTACAAAAAAATAAATAAATCTAGCATTAACGTGTACGACGACATACCCACAGTTGGTGACTATATACTTGAGATATTTTACTGCTTACATTTTAGATTTATTTCCATACTTGTCTAATATGTATTCTGTGTAAACACAACCTGCAGTTCAGCCAAAACGTGCTTGAATTTTTGTCATTTGTGGCTGCTGAGTTTTTAGTTTATTTACACAATCTGGTCAGAGCAAATGGTTTATTTTAGGTGAGATTTCAAATGAGACACGTGAAATATAATTATTTTGATGAAAAATCTTAATTTTAGCGTAGATACGATTAAATTTTTTTTACAGCATATCACACGTGATTAGTTCAAGGACTGTCAGAAAGTTGAAAATCCAACAATTGGTTTTATGGCTGAAATAAAGTTGATCATTTTTAAAGATAAAATGCCTTTTAACCCTACCAGTGGGTTTTTGGGTTCAGAGGGTTAATTTGACAAAGTGAAAGTATTGTCAGGCTGTTTGTAGATAAGTAAACACCATTTACCCCCAGTTAATTACTTTTTCAGTCAGGACTGACTTTAATATTGGTTGCATTTTGAAACATCTAAACACATTTGTCAAATCTTGCATCCGACTTTATAGAAAAAAACTGTTTCAGTGTAGTAATACCTTATTTGTCTATTCACTGTGCACTGATGACCTGACAAAGACAACTGCATTTCGTCAGAATACAAGTGAAAAAAAGATTTGTATTTGCAGTGCTAATACAACACACATAAAAACACACCTGTGCATGTTAAAGAATATCTGTGTCCCTGAAAGCGTTTCCTGCATGTTGGCCTTTAACCCTCAGCTGTAGGAGGCTATAGATCAGAGTGACCTCAGCTCTCTTCACTCTCTTCTCCCTCTGTCATTCTCACAGTCTCCTTCCTCTTCGCTCCAACTTTTATTTTCTTCAGCAGCGTTATGGAGAGATGGAGACTAAAGAGAGAGAAGGGGAGGGAGCGTGTGAAAGCAAAGAGAAGAAAGAGTGATTGTAATATTTTATGAAATGGAACGAGAGAAAGAAGAGGGGGAAGGTGAGGATTATACCACCATCTGTCCCTGCAAAGACACACATGTGTTTAACTTTTACAGGTTAGGGATGCATGTGTGTGGTTATGACCTTGCTCCACACCTGTGTGGCTCTGAAATGGGCATTTTTAAGACTGGCTTTTCATATTAGTGCTTTGGAGTGCCTTTAGTGGCTTTCTCCAACTTATAACAGACCTACATTGTAGCGAATAGACACAAGAAACTCAGAAAATGCAGGACACTACACTAGTAGGGAAAAAAGGAATCAAAACATGGTTCAGTGTCAGTATTAAAACATCTCCAGACTATGGTGAAGTCAACACTTTCAGTCACTTTAAGACACGTCTCAAAATTTTATAGAAATCTCTGTTAATTCATCAGTGAACTAAAAACATCTTGAATGACATCATTTCTGCCTGTTTTTCCTCAGTCAGAGTTTACAGTTGTATGAATTTTATTAATTTGTGTCTCTTTCTGCACTTAACTGTTCATCATTAATTGTTTGTAATCATCTTGACCTCTCTTGTTACTGACAAGTGAAAAATGTGGGTCTAATCTAATTTATTACTCCGCCGAGACGTATCACAATGAAATAATTCCCTGTAGTGCCCAACTCATTTCATTATCATTTATAATTTTCCACTTATCAACAATTTTCCTTACTTGATAGAGAAGTAGAAAACCCAGTTTCTTATCATGATGAAATAGTTCTCATCCAATCATGACTCAGCAACTTTTCGTTACTGATAATTGCACAGATATCTACAATAGGTTCCTCTTGCGCCACTAGAGAGGAAGATGAAACAATAATCTAATCTAATGCTCCCCAGAGCCTTATCACAATGAAATAATTTACTCCTAAGCATGACTCAGCAGTTCCTCCCTCACTTCACTCCACGTTCATTTGTTTCTCATTCAGCCCATTGCCAGCGGGTTACAGCGGAGGTGGGGGATGAAGAAGGGAAGTATGAGGGAGGAGGAGTGAAATAATGGTGTGATGATTAGATTAAGTGAGAAAGAGAGAGCTGGCACAGAAACAAGTGAGCTGAGGTCAGCATTCCTGACAATTAGAGAAAGAGGGAAAATGTAAAGAACGGCCAGAGAGGAAAATGAGGACGCCTCTTCTGCCTCTTCTTTCCTTATGTCTTTTCACCACCTCCTCCTTCTTGTCTCAAATTAATATTTAAAGTTTTCTGGCATTTTATTCTCAGCATTGTCCATCATTCCAAGTGCAGTATAAACAAAACAGCATACATGTTAGCATGTGCACACAGACATGGACAGCATGAACTGGCCCTTAGACTGAACCAAAGAAACTGAGAAATCAGTTTGTACTTTCATGCAGTAAGCTGGCTTTCCAGAATTAAAAGCTGTGTAAAATGTGTAACACAACAGCATTGGTGTCTAGTTTGACCTGTCACACAGATGCCAGTTCAGCTTTTTAGCCATGTTTCCTTATATACATCAAGCAGATTTGAAGTGAAAATTGAATGTGTTGCAGAAATTTAGGGAAAAACACTGAATCAGGTTTGTTTCTATTAATTGTTTGGTACTGAATAAACTAGGCTGTGTAACGACATCAGAAGGTGGTGGTATAGGTTATACATGGTTGTAGTGAACAGAATAGAAGAAGACATTTGTAATATCTAAGCAACTACAAAGAAGAAGAAGAAGTAAACCAAATATTAAACATCTACAAGATGAAAATGGATAGACGCCTTTAGGAATTGTTTTTTAATCAGGAAAATTGTACATTTTCTTTCATTTCTGCTGCTATTGGCCGTTTTTCATTATATTCAAGACAACCAAAGACACAGAAACGGCTTATCAGTCATGTGTAAATGTTTGCCACATCAGAGCGTATTCAAAAAAGGTGTTTCCATCTCCCATAATGCACCAGAACCCTATTTCAAAAAAGTCAAAGAGCACCTCAGTTTTTGTTTTCCAAAATTTTGCTGTTTACATTCACTTTTTCTAATGCAATAACCCAAAATGCACCCATGTCAAATCCTCGGCTTGTGATTGCTTCTGCTCCCAACTTAAATGTACAACAGCGTCTCCACATTCAGTCTCCATAATTTACACACAGAAAAACATAGCAGAATATTATGTGAAAAAGGCTAAAGTTTTCCAAAGTTTAAGTTTACCATAAACTTTTACAAGGTATTTACTCCACCATTGCATAAATGTACTGCAGAATTTCAGCATTTTAAATGTTGATGTGATCTGGCTTGAGTATTTGCGTCCATGACATTTTCCTATTCATGTCCAAACCATTGTTGTATGTGTATTTCAGATTGTTGAAATCAGTATGAAATGAAAAGGGCAAGAAGGAGAACAGATGGACCAATCAAGGAAAAACATGGTCAAAAACTTGGACAAAGTTAACTAAAAGAGCAAAAGTGAATCAGACATAAAGCAATGAGAAGAGGAGTGTAGAGGGAACGATATAAAAATGAGGACGTTCCAGAGAGGAGGGGGAGAAAGAGTTAGTCACAGATACAAGGGTAGGTTAAGGAGCTCAAAGGTCAAGGGGGAGACGAAGTGAGAGTGAGGAAAGAAATAAAATACTGTGCCTGTTAAAGATAGAAGAGACTTAAATTCAATGTAAAATAAGCTGAGATCATTAAAGACAGAGGGAGTAGGAGAGACAAATGAGCAGTGTTTGGTACTTAGGTAGAGAGACTTAATCATTGAAAGTACTGTGCATGAGATAGCTGAGGGATAAAGACAGGAAGAAAGGAAGAGGAGGAACTGGGGATTATTTAGACCCAGAAAGCTTTAAGATGAGGAGAAAGAAGGGATGGGACAAAGACAGATAAAGTGTGCTTGCAGAAGGGGTAGGAAGCTTTGGAACGAAAATGCTAAAGAGATCAGAAATCAGGCACCCTCTCGACACAGCTTATCTTCTTCTTAACTCGCTCCTCCTTTGTTGTTTCTTTTTTCCCCGTGCCCTAGTCTGTCTCTTTCTAAATTCTGAGTTAAGCTAATTTGTTATGTTCTTCATTTATTATGTGTCTTTTAAAATACAGTACATATATCATTCAACAGACAGATACAAAGGTACTGCTGAGAAAACATGTAGTAAAGTGAGGGTAATAGAGTAAGGTGACTGAGAGTTACCCAGTTGTTGCGGTATCTAGCCCGGCTAGCTCAGTCGGTAGAGCATGAGACTCTTAATCTCAGGGTCGTGGGTTCGAGCCCCACGTTGGGCGCAGTTGTTTTGGACTGTGAAATATAATCCCAACTACATTTCTCCTATGTCAGGCTCGTAGTCATGAAGAACTTTCCAGCATTCAACATCCAAAAACAAACACAGGCCTGCACAAAGTTTGCCTTGAACAGGAGCTATTAGTCTTTCGACAAAGGGCTAGTAAGTTTTATATGTGAACTATTTTCTAGTTTTATGTTGCTTGGATAGCTAACTCAGGATTGTGGCTTTGAGACTTAAATTGGGCAAACAGGAGATCAGTCATGTGAGGTAAATGTTCTCTAAATCAGAACATATCTCAAAAAGGCATTTCAGTCTCCCATTTTGTCCATGTTTGTGAAATCAGGGGTTGTTGTTTTGAATTTTCTGACTTTGTCCAGTGGGAAACTTCCACAATATGTTGTAGGCTGCACATGAATTGCTTTCACGTTTGTTGGGAACCCAATCGGCTTATTTGAGGTATAGATACCAATGGACATGCACATGTTGGATCCCTTTCTTCTTATGCACAAAAGCCCGGCTAGCTCAGTCGGTAGAGCATGAGACTCTTAATCTCAGGGTCGTGGGTTCGAGCCCCACGTTGGGCGCATGAGCTTTTAGACTGTAAACCCCTTGTGATGTGTTGTTCTGCAGGTCTCTCTTCAGTACACAGTACAGTTACCATCTCTGCTTTCACAGTCCATAGTGATAAAAGTCTGCCACCAGTGCAGTCGCATTAACAAATAGGTAATCAATTGTGTGCTCAACTTACTTTTCAAAACTGAAAAATCAAATCTTGTCAGGAGTAGGATTTGAACCCACGCCTCCATTTGGAGACCAGAAGCCCCTTTGCTCAGTAAGGAGTCCATCCTTGAATCTGGCGCCTTAGACCACTCGGCCATCCTGACTAGCAACAACTGCGTTTATTCTAAGTTGTTTCATGAAACCATGTGTATGATCATCAGCTTAGTATCTGCATGACCCTGAACGGCTGCACATTTTCTATTTATTAAAATGATGGCAGAACATGTCGTCAGTAACACAACTGCAACATTTCTTTGAATAACCAAGAGGAAAACAAAATCATAAGTAGAGTTGGTATCTGAATTTTACCTGCATTTGATCTGGCACTACTGTCAAATTTTTGAAAATGGTTAGAGAAAATCTTGGCCATATTTAGTAAACATAGAGATTTGTCTTTAAAAGGCTACTGCATTGTCTAAAACCTCTTTAAGACATGTACCCTGTTCTTTAATAAGAATAGAGATAATGACTCACCTTTTGGAACATTGGAGATAGACAATAGTGGAGCTGTTTTGTGTTGTTCACAAAAATAGTGCTACAAAGAGCTCAAAAATCAGCAACAATCGACATGAAGTAGGTGTGAACGATGTGTTTTAGGCTGCAAATAGGCAAGGGTGGAGTTGGGTCACTCAGACACAGCAGATGCCTTTAATCTGATTGTTTTCATTTTGGCTTCAAACCCAAGTTGTGTGAGGAGTTTCATCTTAATAACTGTGCATCTGATTTAATATCATTGTATTTAGTTATACACATAAAGTTTCATCCAACTTGTGGACTGAAGTCTGAGAACAGTTGTCAGGAGTAGGATTTGAACCCACACCTCCACTTGGAGACCAGACGTCCCTTTGCTCAGGAAGGAATCCATCCTGGAGTCTGGCATCCTGACTAGCGACAATTGAGTTAATTCCAAGTTCTTTGATGAAACTCTGTGTTAAAGCCCTGAGTGCTAGAACTACACGACACTGAGAAGCTGCACAGTTTATTTTGATTAAACTTGACGATTTTCAGTTGGACCACCTGGTTTCACAATTATTCTTGAGGCATAGGAGTCCTTACTTGTATTTCTTTCCCCGTGAGACCCCCTGACCAGGACCCTCCTCATGGGATCCACCCTTTCTGAATGGTCTAGAGACACCATTTTAACTCCTAAATTTTTTAAAAATTCCTGTGAGGTTGAAAATCACTTGAAACTTCAAACACTCTCACAAAAATTTTAGACCTGAAATTTTGTCCCCTCTGGGGTCCAGTCACCTCAGTCAGATTTGTAGCCCCCCATGGGGACTAGTAACTCCACCATCACCACTCAGTCATGTTACGTCTGTTAGCCTCACAGAAGCAGAGAGAAGCAGTTCTTCATGTCTCCACTGATGGAACCAGAGAGAACAGCATCTCCTGTGACCATTAGAAGGATCATTCTTCTCTGTAAGGAAGTGTTACTGAACAAAAGACAGGCTTCTGAAATCAATCTGCTATGATTTTATTTTGTCCCCCATGTTACTCATAAGTAACCATGGTGATAAGTCAGCCATTTCACAACAACAGCTGAACTGAAAGGTACTTTAACAACACTAGATGGTTTAAGTACTATATATGTCCATACAGAGCTTTACAGTACTGTAACAACATCTCTTCAGTCCTCAACATGTCAACCAAACATGCACAATCAGTGCATACAGAGCTACACAGAACTGTAGAGAGGAGAGAGGACAGACAGTGGAGAGGTGAGACAGTGGAGAGGACAGACAGCAGAAACAGCAGGGAGGAGAGACAGAGAAGAGAGACAGGAGAGGAGAGACAGAGAAGAGAAACAGAGGAGAAGAGAGACAGAGAAAAGAGAGAGAAGAGAGACAGCAGAGAGGAGAGACAGCAGAGAGTAAAGACAGAGGAGAAGAGACAGCAGAGGAGAGACAGAGGAGGAGACAGCAGAGAGACAGAGGAGAAGAGGAGAGACAGCAGAGAGGAGAGACAGCGGAAAGGACAGACAGCAGACAGAAGAGACAGCAGAGAGGAGAGACAGCAGAGAGGAGAGAGGACAGACAGTGGAGAGGTGAGACAGCGGAGAGGACAGATAGCAGAGAGGACAGACAGTAGAGAGGACAGACAGTAGAAAGAGTAGAGAGGAGAGACAGCAGAGAGAAGAGACAGTAGAGAGGAGAGACAGCAGAAAGGAGAGACAGAGAAGAGACAGATGAGAGGAGAGACAACAGAGAGGAGAGACAGAGAAGAGGAGAGACAGCAGAGAGGTGAGACAACAGGGATATCGGAGAAGAGAGACAGCAGAGAGTAAAGACAGAGGAGAAGGAGAGAAAGAGGAGAGAGAGGAGAAGAGGAGAGACGTAGAGAGGAGAGACAGAGGAGAAGAGGAGAGACGGCAGAGAGGAGAGACAGCAGAGAGGAGAGACAGGAGGAGAGAGGGAGAGACAGGAGAAAAAAGGAGAGACAGTAGAGAGGAGAGACAGGAGAAAAAAGGAGAGACAGTAGAAAGGAGAGACAGGAGAAGAGGAGAGAAAGAGGAGAGACAGAGGAGAAGAGGAGAGACAGCAGAGAGGAGAGACAGCAGAGAGGAGAGACAGAGAAGAGAGACAGAGGAGAGGAAAGAACAGAAAGGAGAGAGAGGAGAGACAGCAGAGAGGACAGACAGCAGAGAGGAGAGACAGCGGAGAGGACAGACAGCAGAGAGAAGAGGCAGCAGAGAGGAGAGACAGCAGAGAGGAGAGACAGTGGAGAGGTGAGACAGTGGAGAAGACAGACAGCAGAAACAGCAGGGAGGAGAGACAGAGAAGAGAGACAGGAGAGGAGAGACAGAGAAGAGAAACAGAGGAGAGGAGAGACAGAAGAGAGAGAGAGGGGAGACAGCAGAGAGGAGAGACAGCAGAGACAGCAGAGAGGACAGAGAGGAGAGAGGACAGACAGCGGAGAGGTGAGACAGCGGAGAGGACAGACAGCAGAGAGGACAGACAGCAGAGAGAGTAGATAGAAGAGACAGCAGAGACAGCAGAGAGGAGAGACAGTAGAGAGGAGAAACAGCAGAAAGTAGAGACAAAGAAGAGAGACAGATGAGAGGAGAGACAACAGAGAGGAGAGACAGAGAAAAGGAGAGACAGCAGAGAGGAGAGACAGCAGAGAGGAGAGACAGAGGAGAAGAGGAGAGACAGCAAAGAGGAGAGACAGCGGAGAGGACAGACAGCAGACAGAAGAGACAGCAGAGAGGAGAGACAGCAGAGAGGAGAGAGGACAGACAGCGGAGAGGACAGATAGCAGAGAGGACAGACAGCAGAGAGGACAGACAGTAGAGAGAGTAGAGAGGAGAGACAGCAGAGAGGAGAGACAGTAGAGAGGAGAGACAGCAGAAAGGAGAGACAGAGAAGAGACAGATGAGAGGAGAGACAACAGAGAGGAGAGACAGAGAAGAGGAGAGACAGCAGAGAGGTGAGACAACAGGGACAGCGGAGAGGAGAGACAGCAGAGAGTAAAGACAGAGAAGAGACAGCAGAGAGGAGAGACAGGAGGAGACAGCAGAGAGGAGAGACAGAGGAGGAGGACAGAAAGAGGAGAGAGAGGAGAAGAGGAGAGACGTAGAGAGGAGAGACAGAGGAGAAGAGGAGAGACGGCAGAGAGGAGAGACAGCAGAGAGGAGAGACAGAGGTTTAGAGGAGAGACAGCAGAGAGGAGAGACAGGAGAAGAGGAGAGACAGCAGAGAGGAGAGAGGGAGAGACAGGAGAAAAAAGGAGAGACAGTAGAGAGGAGAGACAGGAGAGAGGAGAGAGGACAGACAGCAGAGAGGAGAGAGGACAGACAGTGGAGAGGAGAGAGGCCAGACAGCGGAGAGGTGAGACAGTGGAGAGGACAGACAGCAGAGAGGACAGACAGCAGAGAGAGTAGAGAGGAGAGACAGCAGAGACAGCAGAGAGGAGAGACAGTAGAGAGGAGAGACAGGAGAGAGGAGAGAGGACAGACAGCAGAGAGGAGAGAGGACAGACAGTGGAGAGGTGAGACAGTGGAGAGGACAGACAGCAGAGAGTAGAGAGGAGAGACAGCAGAGACAGCAGAGAGGAGAGACAGTAGAGAGGAGAGACAGCAGAAAGTAGAGACAGAGAAGAGAGACAGATGAGAGGAGAGACAACAGAGAGGAGAGACAGAGAAAAGGAGAGACAGCAGAGAGGTGAGACAGCGGAAAGGACAGAGGAGAGACAGCAGAGAGAACAGACCGCAGAGAGGCGAGACAGTAGAGAGGAGAGACAACAGGGACAGTGGAGAGGAGAGACAGAGAAGAGGAGAGACAGCAGAGAGGAGAGACAGAGACGAGAGACAGATGAGAGGAGAGACAGAGAAGAGGAGAGACAGCAGAGAGAAGAGACAACAGGGACAGCGGAGAGGAGAGACAGCAGAGAGGTGAGACAGCGGAAAGGACAGAGAGGAGAGACAGCAGAGAGGAGAGACAGCAGAGCGGAGTTGATGTCTGAGTGGATGCTGGTACACACTTCCTGACTTTTGCGGCACCGAGTCAGAGGTAAGGGAGAAACACACACCTATAGCGGGCCCCATGCCGACTATGGGGGATGGGCATGGTCGGCGTGGGGCCCGCTATAGGTGTGTGTTTCTCCCTTACCTCTGACTTGGTGCTGGTACACACCTTTACTGTCTAGTGGTCCCCATGGTGACTATATCATCCTCCACTCAGTAATGACATGGCAAAGCTGTGTTAAGTTGCTGTTAAGGAAAACTTAACATTTCCTGTTGGTATTCCTTCACAATAAAAGTGATCCATCAGGGAACAAGTGGGATACTTCAGTTATGAAGAAAGCAACAGGAAATGTGATGTTTATGACACTAACTTAGCAAAGCTTCATTACTGGTGCTTTACTTACGTTAAAATGGGTCTAGTTATGTAGTTTTTGGCCATTTTCTGTTGTTTAATCTGCAGATCAAGTTAAATATTGCAGGAGATCATAGTGCAGTGGGGATGAGCTGTTAGATGAAGAGATGCATTAAGCAGATTCACACAGAACGTGACCAGTATTTTCAACGCGTCAAACAGGACTTATTAAATGGCCATACATGGAGTGGAAAAACGAACAACTGGCCAAAAAGGCAGTACACAAAGCACCTCATTGTTTAAAACATTGCAAGAGGAAGGATTAATGCAAACATTTTCTGAAAATATGAGTGGAGATATACTTCAGCACAGAAGCTATACTTCTCCAGTTGTGCAAGACAGTCAAAGGTAAAAACCATAGCCATAACTTCAAAGTTAATGTGGCTTTTCATGTCAGTAAATGCATGATGTATGACTTGGTGTGGATGAAATTTATTAACCAGTCAATCTTTTTACCATGTCTGAATGCCCTTCTGCCAGTGGCATGTCAGGACTCTCCTTGTTTACATGATATTCATCTTGACTTACAGTGTAAACTGTTAAAGCTGGCCTATTGAAAATATAAACCTCTTGTGGTTCTTCTTCACCACACCATCACTTTGTTCATAATCCCCCAAATTAACAACAATACACTGCCATTCCCAGAATAATTGTTCTGTTTGTCTTTTGATTGAAGACCTGCTAACTATTGTGCAAACTAATTTTCTGGTTGCTTCATCTAAATCTCGCAATCAAATGGAGTACACCAGTACACTGCTTATTGTCTCTTTGGTAAAGGACATGTTCTGCTATTTGCCATTTTCATATTTGTGGTTGGAGAAAAGATTTCTTACTTCTATAACCTTCATCAATATGCCCAGCTTGTGTGTCCATTTGTATTTTTAATAGACTAGTTGACTGCGTACTTGTTTTTAGTAAGTGTTTGATATGAAAGTGTCATTCTCCATTAGCGTAACCATTTCAATTCACTTCAATTCAGTTTTATTCATATAGCGCAAATTACAGGTCAAACTGTATCAAGACGCTTTACAGAAACCATATGCCTGAACCCCCAGAGCAGTCCTAATGGGGCAGTGGCAAGAAAAAACTCCCTTTTAACAGGGAAAAAAACCTTGAGCAGAACCCGGCTCTTTATGTGGGGGGACCCATCTGTTGCTGGCCGGACGGGTTGAGGGGGACAGAAGAGGTAGAGGAAGCGAGGTAGAGGGGTAGAGGGAGAGAGGGAGAGGTAGATGTAGAGAGGTAGATGTAGAGAGGTAGAGAGGTAGAGGGGTAGAGGTAGAGAGGGAGAGGTAGATGTAGAGAGGTAGATGTAGAGAGGTAGAGAGGTAGAGGGGTAGAGGTAGAGGTAGAGAGAGAGAGGTAGAGGTGGAGAGGTAGAGGTAGAGGAAGAGAGGCAGAGAGGGAGAGGAAAGGGGAGAAGGGGGGGAGGGGAACAAGGAACATATAACATACAGTTGGATACATGTATGAATAGCTAGATGATACATACAAGGTACAAGCTAGCATTGAAATTGATTCATAGTTTACTGTTATGATGTATGACTTTGGCATTAAATATACAACGTATATAGCTGGTAAATAAAATTCAAGCAGTGCATATGTGTGTGAGCATATAATTTCAACTTCCATAACAAACCCACATTTGTGTTTAAGGAGCCTTTTTGAGAGGTCTGTAGTTGGTCATGTACTCTAGCTGTAATCAAGGTTAATTTTTACCAGAGCATTGTATTCAAAATCTGAAATGCTCTTCTTCCTGGTTGTCCTAATTGTCTGACATGCTCATACCCATAACATTATGACCCACACTCCTGTTTGAACAGCTAGGCCCTGTCCTTGTGGAGTTTGCTTCTGCTCAAGCTAAAGTAGCACATCTTGCCATTTCAAATAGATTTCTTCAGTTTGGCTCAGCATCCCAATCTAATGGAGTGAGTAAGATGCAGAGGTCCCACCACTATGTTCCATAATTAGACAATATTTTATAGGAACCAAAGACTTCACACCAGATTTCGGTAAACATTAGCAAAGTTACCATTGCAACCACAGCTGGCAGATGAAGGCTATGCTAGGTTGGTAGCAAAATTCAGAAACAACTCAAAAAATGTTCATGCTTCAGGGTTCCTTGCATAACGCTTACTGCACAGGAAAGGACAGGTAAATGCTACATGCAATTGAGGTTGGTAGCTGACTTGAAGTGAGCCAGAAGACCCTCATGCTAATGGTTAGAAATGTGATGCCCTCAAGTCCCTCCACTGCTGAAACAGCACACTGAAACACTGTTAGTGACTGATATCCTGGCATGGTTAATCAGATGATGATCAGCTGTGATAGAAATGAAGGATGGGACTGAGTCTGAGTCAGTCTGCAAACATATAGGAAATATGTGGGAAACAGGGCATAACTATGGCCTCCAACATCACATCAGACTAAGAAATTGGTCAAAAGGCAACAGAATCATTGCTGTTGTTCAGACAGTTACAAGTGTGACTCAAGCAGAGCCCTGTTAAAGTGGTACAGTTAATGAATCAGTGTAAAAGTTTAAAAATAAGTAAAGGAAAAGGCCAGGATATATCCAATTGCTTTTTTAAATCTCCCAGCTTAGTTTTTTGAGTGATTCACCTTTTCCTTTGACGTACTTTGATATACACTGTAGGTGACTATTGTTGACAGACAAGCAGTGACATTGTACAAATACTGAATACTCAGTCAGGGAGGAGAAGGGCACAGAGGGCAGATGTTCTGTTTACTGCGAATTCAGTTTGTAGATATTGATATTATGTATTCCCAAAGGAGACACAGAGACGGATGCAGGTTTAGAGTTAATTACAAAAACCAAAAACTATAACTGAGGGAAAGCAGAGCTTAGTAGGAGATGGGGCAGTGGGCAAAATCCAGGGAGGAAAACTGGGTCTAATGAAGGTAGCTTCATTACCTATATGGAATTCACATTCAAGATACAATAAGACACAAAACAATGACTGTGTCTTATGGATTTAATGAGTGTGGGTTTGAGGCTGGCATGTGCTGCCATGTGCAGCCATGTGCTGTTTGGTGGCTTCTCCTTGCAACATTGGGTGAAAACCCTGCTGAGGCCTACAAGGCAGAAAGCAACAGTTTGAGTACAAGGATTAATTGATTGGACTTCATTTATAACTGAATGCCTGTAGAAGTGGGTGTGGGGCATTGTTTTGATAATGCATAAATTGAAAAGTGTGACATGACTCACCTGTCTTTTGTCACTGCAGGTGTTCCAGCCAAAGAGTCCCCATGGGCTGGAACATCTTTTTAAAGGTTCCGGGAGGAACCAAGTGTAGGTGAGGAGAGGGTGAGAAGAAATCTCTTCAGGTGATAAAATAAATGTATTGCTTGATGAGGATGTTGGTAGTCGTTTTTCGGAAATGGATATCCAGTTTTAATGTTTGTTATTATAGTTAAAATTAAAGACATTGCGTTTTTGGGAAATTCTTGTGTTTGATTATTTTGGTTAACCCTTATGTTGGTAGGCCTGAGGGGCTGATTAGGGGGATGCCTATAAAAGACTGGCAGTTGAGTGAGAGCGAGGAGAGAGGAAAGGAGCGACACAACACACCAGTTAACCACCTTTGCTATTTGTGTTCTTTTAATGTGAATGTTGGTGAACAAATGCCAGGTTGACCTGCATCTTATCTCGCCTCAAGCCTCCTGTTTTATCCAACTGTAAAACAGTCATCCTAACACTGGGGTGTGATGGGGAAGCAGTCTGAGTGAGGATTTACAGAACTGGAGGTAATAGCAGGGCTACAAGCAGAAAGAAACACACGAGGAAAAGAAACTGAACAGATAGCATGAGTGGATTTACAATAAACTGGTGGAGAGCGGAGGGAGAGATTGGTCTTTAAACTGCAGGTGTTGGGAGTGGCAGTTAGTGAGGATGAGCTGCAGGTGTGTCAGGAGCATGTTAGCAGGCACTGTCAGCTGAAGATCAGGCATTAGACAAGAGAACAGGCTTAGAAATAGACATCACTCATGTCAACTGATATAGGAACATGAGAGATGTTGGCCATAAACTGACATAAATAGCATTTTTGTGAGACAGTGTTCAGTTGTTGACCTTAAATCTTTCAGACATTTGTGTGTTTTGTCATCATTAACAAATTAATTTAACGTGATCTCATACAACAAAGCCAAAAACATGTTTTGTTAGGTCACAGTGACCTTGACCTTTGACCATCAAAATCTACTCAGTTCATCCTTGAGTCTATGTCAACATTTATGCCAAATTTGAAAGAATTCTCTCAAGCCTTTCTTGAAATATCTGACTATTAGGAATGAGCCTGACCTTTGACCTTCAGTGTTATACCTTGGATACATGTCATCACTTAATAATTTTATCTCAGTTGGTTTTGTTTGACGCTGTCATAATTAATGTGAATACTTGAGTCATAGACAAAAACATGTTTTGACATCATTTGACCTTTGACCTTCAAAATCGAATCAGTTAATGTCCAAGTCTAAGTGGATGTTTAAATTCTTGAGGTGTGGCATAAATGTGAAGAAATTCCCTCAGGACTTTCTTGAGGTATGACATTCACAGTTTGCCTTTAACTAGTACATTCATTATATTTGTAAAAAGGATTCATTGCAGTTCTTGTGAGCCAGGTTGCATCCTCTCTCCCATGTGAGTGACATGCTCACCCCTCATGTCACCTCAGCCAACAGCCAATAGGATGTTACGGCTATTGGTAGTGTATCTGACTGTAGTGGAGAGGAGACTGAAGCTGTGGGAGATACAGAGCTGCACAGAATATGCATGGAATGTGTTATATGTGAGGCAGTGCTCAATAAAGACGTCAAACTACAGTGGCATCTCCTCGTGTTTCTGACCGAGCACATTGCAGTGGAACAGCACAACAACCATCCTAACATTGGATAGTGAGAAGATCCTAAAATCACTATGACAATATTTATATGAAAATATGTATTTATATTTACATATACATACTGCAAATAAAACGAATTGACTGCTTTGACAGGATGCTATAGTGATTAAATTGATTCCTGAATTGATTTTAGGCAAAGTAATTCAATAACATTCGAGTTTAATCACTTGAAAATGCATAAATCTGTATGAAATATGAATTTTTTTGTCACACACACTTACACACACTCTCCGTTAATGGACCCCACGGATGCAAATTTACACACTGCAGTACCCACCAATGACCACTGGGGACGCTGTCCGACACACACTTTGTGTGAAGTCAGACTCCATGGGGTCCATTTTTTTTTTTCAAGAAAATCGCACCAGGCATGTCAGGAGGCCATTTTCTATTGATTGCAATGCTTGTGCCTGTGGGGCCCCGGTTTTGGGCCCCACGGGAAAAATTGGACCCCACGGCGTGAGTGATTTGTCAGGTTGTGGACCCCATCGAGATATAAATACAAACGCACACACTCACACACACACACACAGTCCTGATTTCCAACAAATCTCAACTGACAACACTTTTTTATGAATTTGTATTTATGTAAATGTTCTGCCCGCACACAAAACCGTACGCGTCACTTCCCTGGTATGTATAGACCAGTCCTAGCACACTAATGCACATGCACACACACACACACACACCGATATGTACACACTGAGCCAGGCCAAAAACAAGGATATAAACATGACCAAATGCCTCTGCGGTTCCACACAGAGGTCTATTCACACACACACTCAGAGACACACACACAGTTAAGGTTCTCGTGGGTCTAGTGAAATAACCAACCCCTTAGTGGATGAGCCTACTGGGATTTCAGTGGATTTCTTCTTCATCTGTCCAAATGTGGTATTGCTGTTACTAACCTGCTTAGTAAAAGGGAAATTAGTCTACAGGGCAACCCTTTCTTCCCCTCTTTGCTTCCACATTTTTGTATCGATTCCAGTTTTTCTTCACCTTTCTCGTCTTTGTTTTCTTTGACACTCTCTAAGCCGTTTATCCTTCCCCATCTCAAACAATCGCTCTAATATTTTACTAAGTGGATACTTGATTAGTTGCCAATACACCAGAGCAAAAGAACCCTACAGACATATCGTTTACTCAGATCTTTTCATTTTTCACATATGCATTTTACAGTAGTTTGTACTCTTACCAACTTTTAGCAGACTCCAGCTTATGGAGCAATCTGTTCTCACACGGCTGCATATATTTTTATTTCTGCATGCGTGATGAACACTCTCATGCACACATTGCACGCCAAACACACTGACACAGTTATGACACACAATAAATCACAACCAAGGAGAGATTGCACAGCTTTATATTCAGTTTTCCTCTGGATTTTAACTAAACTGCTTTTTAGAGGTAGTGATATAATTTTCATCCTTCAAACCACTTGAATAGACACAATGCAGCAAGGCTTTTGTGGCAAAAATATTTCCATTTATTGAATATTGCCAAGAATCCACTTAATGGATGGAAGAAGCTCAAAAGGATTCAGTGAGATAGGGTTTGTACACGCAAGAAAAAGAAAAATCTGTGTGCCCGAAGTGTGTTTGAATTGGTGTTTAAGAGTGAAGAGAGTAGCTGTGTCAAATGAAGTCACTGTAACAAGCATCACTCTTCTCTCTCTTCCTTCCTCGTCTCCCTCTCCGTTCTATTTGAAGTCATTTATGACACCTCGGGGTCTCGAAGGTGGTTACTGACAACACAGAGACTCTACTGTCTGCTGCTGCCAGTGAATGTGTGTGTGCATGCAATGGGTGTGTGCAGTTTTTGCAGCACTCGTGATCTCTTTCTCCCGTTCTCTCTGTAGTGTCATAATTTTCAGTCCCTCGGTGATGGATCACAGTCGAGACTTCCTACGTATTCCTGAGTGTGTGTTTGCAGCGTTACCATTAAGTAAGCTGATACTTGTGTAGTAAATTCTTCAGTGTCGCTGATAATCTACCAGACAGATGGACAGAGAAAGTTGCAGTGTGAAATTACTAGTGAGTGTAAATCAGTAATGAAGTACATGTTTTAGTAAGCAGTAAACTCACTCCCCCATGTTTGCATTGTCTTTAATGTGGTTTCACGTATTTCTATGTTACAAACAGTCCACACCGGAGTTTTTTGAAGTTTCTCTGGAGTGTTTTATGGCGACCACCATTCATCGGTTGATTCAGAGGTCAGAGTCGGTGTTTTTTGATGGAGCGCTTAAATGCTTCCTCGCGTCTGGTCTGAATTTGGGTTCAGTTGCTGTGGTAACCTGTGCCCCACAGCTATCGCACCAAGCTATAGAACAGATTGAATTCAGAGGATCACATTAAATTGTGTAAATCAGCCTAAAAACTGATTATGATAAATGTGTTGCTTATTGCAAGTGCAGTGGAAAGAGAAGTCTGCTTTTCCCCCTCTGAATCCCAAGCAATTTCTGTGTGTTTTTATTTGCTCCTGACACATTTTTACTTACTGTGGACTCATTTATCACTGCAAAATAAAGCCATCATCTCTATGAAAACAGCACAACCATGGCAGGAAGTCGAGAGGACTTAGAAATGTGTTTTGTGCAATATGACAAAATTATAATTACATGAATCATAAAAGAGAGAAAACGAAAGTTGAATTACTTTATTACATTTAATTTACAAAAAAATAAATAAATCTAGCATTAACGTGTACGACGACATACCCACAGTTGGTGACTATATACTTGAGATATTTTACTGCTTACATTTTAGATTTATTTCCATACTTGTCTAATATGTATTCTGTGTAAACACAACCTGCAGTTCAGCCAAAACGTGCTTGAATTTTTGTCATTTGTGGCTGCTGAGTTTTTAGTTTATTTACACAATCTGGTCAGAGCAAATGGTTTATTTTAGGTGAGATTTCAAATGAGACACGTGAAATATAATTATTTTGATGAAAAATCTTAATTTTAGCGTAGATACGATTAAATTTTTTTTACAGCATATCACACGTGATTAGTTCAAGGACTGTCAGAAAGTTGAAAATCCAACAATTGGTTTTATGGCTGAAATAAAGTTGATCATTTTTAAAGATAAAATGCCTTTTAACCCTACCAGTGGGTTTTTGGGTTCAGAGGGTTAATTTGACAAAGTGAAAGTATTGTCAGGCTGTTTGTAGATAAGTAAACACCATTTACCCCCAGTTAATTACTTTTTCAGTCAGGACTGACTTTAATATTGGTTGCATTTTGAAACATCTAAACACATTTGTCAAATCTTGCATCCGACTTTATAGAAAAAAACTGTTTCAGTGTAGTAATACCTTATTTGTCTATTCACTGTGCACTGATGACCTGACAAAGACAACTGCATTTCGTCAGAATACAAGTGAAAAAAAGATTTGTATTTGCAGTGCTAATACAACACACATAAAAACACACCTGTGCATGTTAAAGAATATCTGTGTCCCTGAAAGCGTTTCCTGCATGTTGGCCTTTAACCCTCAGCTGTAGGAGGCTATAGATCAGAGTGACCTCAGCTCTCTTCACTCTCTTCTCCCTCTGTCATTCTCACAGTCTCCTTCCTCTTCGCTCCAACTTTTATTTTCTTCAGCAGCGTTATGGAGAGATGGAGACTAAAGAGAGAGAAGGGGAGGGAGCGTGTGAAAGCAAAGAGAAGAAAGAGTGATTGTAATATTTTATGAAATGGAACGAGAGAAAGAAGAGGGGGAAGGTGAGGATTATACCACCATCTGTCCCTGCAAAGACACACATGTGTTTAACTTTTACAGGTTAGGGATGCATGTGTGTGGTTATGACCTTGCTCCACACCTGTGTGGCTCTGAAATGGGCATTTTTAAGACTGGCTTTTCATATTAGTGCTTTTGAGTGCCTTTAGTGGCTTTCTCCAACTTACAACAGACCTACATTGTAGTGAATAGACACAAGAAACTCAGAAAATGCAGGACACTACACTAGTAGGGAAAAAAGGAATCAAAACATGGTTCAGTGTCAGTATTAAAACATCTCCAGACTATGGTGAAGTCAACACTTTCAGTCACTTTAAGACACGTCTCAAAATTTTATAGAAATCTCTGTTAATTCATCAGTGAACTAAAAACATCTTGAATGACATAATTTCTGCCTGTTTTTCCTCAGTCAGAGTTTACAGTTGTATGAATTTTATTAATTTGTGTCTCTTTCTGCACTTAACTGTTCGTCATTACTTGTTTGTAATCATCTTGACCTCTCTTGTTACTGACAAGTGAAAAATGTGGGTCTAATCTAATTTATTACTCCGCCGAGACGTATCACAATGAAATAATTCCCTGTAGTGCCCAACTCATTTCATTATCATTTATAATTTTCCACTTATCAACAATTTTCCTTACTTGATAGAGAAGTAGAAAACCCAGTTTCTTATCATGATGAAATAGTTCTCATCCAATCATGACTCAGCAACTTTTCGTTACTGATAATTGCACAGATATCTACAAAAGGTTCCTCTTGCGCCACTAGAGAGGAAGATGAAACAATAATCTAATCTAATGCTCCCCAGAGCCTTATCACAATGAAATAATTTACTCCTAAGCATGACTCAGCAGTTCCTCCCTCACTTCACTCCACGTTCATTTGTTTCTCATTCAGCCCATTGCCAGCGGGTTACAGCGGAGGTGGGGGATGAAGAAGGGAAGTATGAGGGAGGAGGAGTGAAATAATGGTGTGATGATTAGATTAAGTGAGAAAGAGAGAGCTGGCACAGAAACAAGTGAGCTGAGGTCAGCATTCCTGACAATTAGAGAAAGAGGGAAAATGTAAAGAACGGCCAGAGAGGAAAATGAGGACGCCTCTTCTGCCTCTTCTTTCCTTATGTCTTTTCACCACCTCCTCCTTCTTGTCTCAAATTAATATTTAAAGTTTTCTGGCATTTTATTCTCAGCATTGTCCATCATTCCATTCAACAAAGAGTGAAAAGAGAACGAAAGCTTCTTGAGCTAACGAGCTTGCAAACTGCTCCTTAACAATGAGTGGCTTGTTAGCTTGTTCGCTAACATAACAATAAGGTCATGGAGTTTATTCAAAGCAGGTACTGTGTTCATACCAATGACTTCTCTCAAATAAATGCCTGAAACTGTGTGTCTGTATTTGTGAGCAGTTTACACTCCAGTAAAAATGGTTAGTTGAAATTGGAAAGCCATACACAGATAACAAATTAGCAGCTTTCTCCATTTTGAACAGTTCGGCACTCAAGACGGGTTGGTATTTGTCATGTCGGTTCAACACAGAGATCATGCTACAGTGCTGCGAAGATGCTATCATTTCTGCTGCTATTGCTTCAGTTTACTCTTTTATAGCCAAATCATGTTTTCCAAATTTTGCCATCCACACATTCTTTTTAAAATTTGCAAGCCAAGCACCAACTGTGCATGTGCTAGGAAAAGAGATGGTGCTTATTATAAGTATCTGATGTGAGGAGAGAATGCACGAAGATATGCTCAGCCATCCCCACCTTCAAGATTGATCATTAACAAAATTGTAATCAAGTGCACTTCATCACTGCTGGACTTTGGAGATGGTTTGGTTTCAGCATTCTTTCTATCCATGCTACCCTAAATCATAAGAAGTTCTAAATTCTCCAGAAATCTGGTGCTATGTCCACCCACTGTGCTTGGTGCACCTCAGGAACATTCACTGACACAGTGCTACAGCCCAATCTGCAAGTAGTTACTATTTCGTCCAAAAATTGTCCCGTACGTTTCTCTGTGTTTGACATGAGGGGCAAGCCCTGCCCAGCCCAAGTGCAGTATAAACAAAACCGCATACATGTTAGCATGTGCACACAGACATGGACAGCATGAACTGGCCCTTAGACTGAACCAAAGAAACTGAGAAATCAGTTTGTACTTTCATGCAGTAAGCTGGCTTTCCAGAATTAAAAGCTGTGTAAAATGTGTAACACAACAGCATTGGTGTCTAGTTTGACCTGTCACACAGATGCCAGTTCAGCTTTTTAGCCATGTTTCCTTATATACATCAAGCAGATTTGAAGTGAAAATTGAATGTGTTGCAGAAATTTAGGGAAAAACACTGAATCAGGTTTGTTTCTATTAATTGTTTGGTACTGAATAAACTAGGCTGTGTAACGACATCAGAAGGTGGTGGTATAGGTTATACATGGTTGTAGTGAACAGAATAGAAGAAGACATTTGTAATATCTAAGCAACTACAAAGAAGAAGAAGAAGTAAACCAAATATTAAACATCTACGAGATGAAAATGGATAGACGCCTTTAGGAATTGTTTTTTAATCAGGAAAATTGTACATTTTCTTTCATTTCAGCTGCTATTGGCCGTTTTTCATTATATTCAAGACAACCAAAGACACAGAAACGGCTTATCAGTCATGTGTAAATGTTTGCCACATCAGAGCGTATTCAAAAAAGGTGTTTCCATCTCCCATAATGCACCAGAACCCTATTTCAAAAAGTCAAAGAGCACCTCAGTTTTTGTTTTCCAAAATTTTGCTTTTAATGCAATAACCCAAAATGCACCCATGTCAAATCCTCGGCTTGTGATTGCTTCTGCTCCCAACTTAAATGTACAACAGCGTCTCCACATTCAGTCTCCATAATTTACACACAGAAAAACATAGCAGAATATTATGTGAAAAAGGCTAAAGTTTTCCAAAGCTTAAGTTTACCATAAACTTTTACAAGGTATTTACTCCACCATTGCATAAATGTACTGCAGAATTTCAGCATTTTAAATGTTGATGTGATCTGGCTTGAGTATTTGCGTCCATGACATTTTCCTATTCATGTCCAAACCATTGTTGTATGTGTATTTCAGATTGTTGAAATCAGTATGAAATGAAAAGGGCAAGAAGGAGAACAGATTATCAATCTTTTATTGGTCATTGCACATTTTCATATACAACGAAATTACATTCGAGCTGCCCTGCCAATGACAGCTCCGGCTGCTGCGCAGTGCTGCGCGCACCTTTCTTGAAGAAAAAAGAAAAAGGACATGTTGGGATCTGGGTAGGGATAGCAGAGGGTAAAAGAAAAAAAAGGCTCGTTGTACCAAATGAAACCTCCAATGTTGGGAAATTCAGATGGACCAATCAAGGAAAAACATGGTCAAAAACTTGGACAAAGTTAACTAAAAGAGCAAAAGTGAATCAGACATAAAGCAATGAGAAGAGGAGTGTAGAGGGAACGATATAAAAATGAGGACGTTCCAGAGAGGAGGGGGAGAAAGAGTTAGTCACAGATACAAGGGTAGGTTAAGGAGCTCAAAGGTCAAGGGGGAGACGAAGTGAGAGTGAGGAAAGAAATAAAATACTGCGCCTGTTAAAGATAGAAGAGACTTAAATTCAATGTAAAATAAGCTGAGATCATTAAAGACAGAGGGAGTAGGAGAGACAAATGAGCAGTGTTTGGTACTTAGGTAGAGAGACTTAATCATTGAAAGTACTGTGCATGAGATAGCTGAGGGATAAAGACAGGAAGAAAGGAAGAGGAGGAACTGGGGATTATTTAGACACAGAAAGCTTTAAGATGAGGAGAAAGAAGGGATGGGACAAAGACAGATAAAGTGTGCTTGCAGAAGGGGTAGGAAGCTTTGGAACGAAAATGCTAAAGAGATCAGAAATCAGGCACCCTCTCGACACAGCTTATCTTCTTCTTAACTCGCTCCTCCTTTGTTGTTTCTTTTTAACCCGTGCCCTAGTCTCTTTCTAAATTCTGAGTTAAGCTAATTTGTTATGTTCTTCATTTATTATGTCTTTTAAAATACAGTACATGTATCATTCAACAGACAGATACAAAGGTACTGCTGAGAAAACATGTAGTAAAGTGAGGGTAATAGAGTAAGGTGACTGAGAGTTACCCAGTTATTGCGGTATCTAGCCCGGCTAGCTCAGTCGGTAGAGCGTGAGACTCTTAATCTCAGGGTCGTGGGTTCGAGCCCCACGTTGGGCGCAGTTGTTTTGGACTGTGAAATATAATCCCAACTACATTTCTCCTATGTCAGGCTCGTAGTCATGAAGAACTTTCCAGCATTCAACATCCAAAAACAAACACAGGCCTGCACAAAGTTTGCCTTGAACAGGAGCTATTAGTCTTTCGACAAAGGGCTAGTAAGTTTTATATGTGAACTATTTTCTAGTTTTATGTTAAATCTGTGGATGTTCTCAGTCATCCAGGTCATGATAAGTCTCAAGCAAGCATAAGTTATGGCAACTGGACTAACCTCGTGTGAGTCGAAAACGTTTCACCTCTCATCCAAGAGGCTTCTTCAGTTCTGAAAGCCTGGTGGGGAGTACCAGATATTTATCCACCAGGAGGGTGGTGGCAAAAACAAGTGGACAAAGACCCGGAACCAACAGACTCGTTAGGTGTTAATGTGAGTCGTTAGCCTTTGATGGGCGGTCGTTACCCCTCCCAGCCCTCTAGGAGGGTGGTTGGGGGTCACCTGACTGCAAGTGGGACAGATGGCTGCACCTCCTTGGGAGGGCTCTAAGAACGGCGTTGTAAGTGGGAGACAAGTGGTGTCTGAGGCCCCCTCCTCTGTTCAAAGATGGCCGTTCTAGTTTGACATGAATGGCTTCTTTTACCCCTCTCTCAAACCATCTGTCCTCTCTGGCTAGAATGCGCACCTTGTGGTCATCAAAGGAGTGCCCCTTCTCCTTGAGGTGGAGGTGGACTGCTGAGTCCTGGCCTGTGGTCGTGGCCCTCCTGTGTTGTGCCATGCGCTTGTGTAATGGCTGCTTAGTCTCTCCAATGTACAGGTCAGAGCATTCCTCATTGCACTGCACTGCGTACACCACATTGCTCTGTTTCTCCCTTGGAATTTTGTCCTTGGGATGGACCAGCTTTTGCCTCAGAGTGTTGCTGGGCTTGAAGTGTACTGGGATCTGGTGGGTGTTAAAGATCCTCCTGAGTTTCTCTGAAATTCCTGCCACATAGGGGATGACAATGTTGTTTCTCTTTTTGTGGTCCTCGTCTTTCTTATCCTCCCTGCGCTTTTTTGCTGTTTTGATAAAAGCCCAGTTTGGATAGCCACAAGTTTGAAGAGCAGAGTGAATATGTTTGTGTTCCCTTCTTTTTCCATCCGCTTCTGATGGGATGTTCTGTGCTCTGTGCTTTAAGGTACGGATCACCCCCAACTTGTGTTCTAGTGGGTGGTGTGAATCAAACAGGAGGTACTGGTCTGTGTGAGTGGGTTTTCTGTAGACCTCAATGTTGAGTTCCCCATTGGTTTCAATGCGTACCACGCAATCTAGAAACGCCAGACAGTTGTCTTGGACATCCTCTCTTGTGAACTTGATGTTTTTATCCACCGAGTTGAGGTGTTCTGTGAAAGGTTCGACCTCACCCTTCCTGATGGTGACCCATGTGTCATCCACATATCTGAACCAGTGCCTCGGGGACAGATGGTTTGAGAGAGGGGTAAAAGAAGCCATTCATGTCAAACTAGAACGGCCATCTTTGAACAGAGGAGGGGGCCTCAGACACCACTTGTCTCCCACTTACAACGCCGTTCTTAGAGCCCTCCCAAGGAGGTGCAGCCATCTGTCCCACTTGCAGTCAGGTGACCCCCAACCACCCTCCTAGAGGGCTGGGAGGGGTAACGACCGCCCATCAAAGGCTAACGACTCACATTAACACCTAACGAGTCTGTTGGTTCCGGGTCTTTGTCCACTTGTTTTTGCCACCACCCTCCTGGTGGATAAATATCTGGTACTCCCCACCAGGCTTTCAGAACTGAAGAAGCCTCTTGGATGAGAGGTGAAACGTTTTCGACTCACACGAGGTTAGTCCAGTTGCCATAACTTATGCTTGCTTGAGACTAGTTTTATGTTGCTTGGATAGCTAACTCAGGATTGTGGCTTTGAGACTTAAATTGGGCAAACAGGAGATCAGTCATGTGAGGTAAATGTTCTCTAAATCAGAACATATCTCAAAAAGGCATTTCAGTCTCCCATTTTGTCCATGTTTGTGAAATCAGGGGTTGTTGTTTTGAATTTTCTGACTTTGTCCAGTGGGAAACTTCCACAATATGTTGTAGGCTGCACATGAATTGCTTTCACGTTTGTTGGGAACCCAATCGGCTTATTTGAGGTATAGATACCAATGGACATGCACATGTTGGATCCCTTTCTTCTTATGCACAAAAGCCCGGCTAGCTCAGTCGGTAGAGCATGAGACTCTTAATCTCAGGGTCGTGGGTTCGAGCCCCACGTTGGGCGCATGAGCTTTTAGACTGTAAACCCCTTGTGATGTGTTGTTCTGCAGGTCTCTCTTCAGTACAGTTACCATCTCTGCTTTCACAGTCCATAGTGATAAAAGTCTGCCACCCGTGCAGTCGCATTAACAAATAGGTAATCAATTGTGTGCTCAACTTACTTTTCAAAACTGAAAAATCAAATCTTGTCAGGAGTGGGATTTGAACCCACGCCTCCATTTGGAGACCAGAAGCCCCTTTGCTCAGTAAGGAGTCCATCCTTGAGTCTGGCGCCTTAGACCACTCGGCCATCCTGACTAGCAACAACTGCGTTTATTCTAAGTTGTTTCATGAAACCATGTGTATGATCATCAGCTTAGTATCTGCATGACCCTGAACGGCTGCACATTTTCTATTTATTAAAATGATGGCAGAACATGTCGTCAGTAACACAACTGCAACATTTCTTTGAATAACCAAGAGGAAAACAAAATCATAAGTAGAGTTGGTATCTGAATTTTACCTGCATTTGATCTGGCACTACTGTCAAATTTTTGAAAATGGTTAGAGAAAATCTTGGCCATATTTAGTAAACATAGAGATTTGTCTTTAAAAGGCTACTGCATTGTCTAAAACCTCTTTAAGACATGTACCCTGTTCTTTAATAAGAATAGAGATAATGACTCACCTTTTGGAACATTGGAGATAGACAATAGTGGAGCTGTTTTGTGTTGTTCACAAAAATAGTGCTACAAAGAGCTCAAAAATCAGCAACAATCGACATGAAGTAGGTGTGAACGATGTGTTTTAGGCTGCAAATAGGCAAGGGTGGAGTTGGGTCACTCAGACACAGCAGATGCCTTTAGTCTGATTGTTTTCATTTTGGCTTCAAACCCAAGTTGTGTGAGGAGTTTCAGCTTAATAACTGTGCATCTGATTTAATATCATTGTATTTAGTTATACACATAAAGTTTCATCCAACTTGTGGACTGAAGTCTGAGAACAGTTGTCAGGAGTAGGATTTGAACCCACACCTCCACTTGGAGACCAGACGTCCCTTTGCTCAGGAAGGAATCCATCCTGGAGTCTGGCCTCCTGACTAGCGACAATTGAGTTAATTCCAAGTTCTTTGATGAAACTCTGTGTTAAAGCCCTGAGTGCTAGAACTACACGACACTGAGAAGCTGCACAGTTTATTTTGATTAAACTTGACGATTTTCAGTTGGACCACCTGGTTTCACAATTATTCTTGAGGCATAGGAGTCCTGTGTCATTAATGGACCATTACCCATGTGAGCTAAACAGACAAGGACAATGCTGCGGTGTCAACTCACTGATCACTCAAGGAGTTTTACTCATAAAGTTTTACCAGACAAGTAGTATGAAGTCTGAAAACAGCTGTCAGAAGTGGGGTTTGAACTCACAACGCAACATGCGGTTCAGCTACTGCACAGCTGATTTCTCGCCTCAAATGCTTTCAGAAATACTTTTCGCTGAAGTGTTTTCAAAATAAAAGAGAAAGTTTGCGGCCGAGCCGCTATGTTTGTCTGATGCATCAGCCAGACTGTCAAGCTGAAAGCGCTGTCCTATGACTGTGGTGGTCCGCTGAAGCTCAAACGCTGTCATGTGACAATGTTGTGGCCTGCTAGTGACTGCCCACCATGCGTGTGATTTTCTGATGTGCAGCATTTACATGCAGGAAAAACAGATCCAGTGGACACACAGCTTTGCACTATTTGATGTGGCATTCTGTGTTTGTTATTGCTAGCTTTCACTTTTGGCTTCAACGTTACCAGTGACACATCAATTTTGTGTTTAGATACCGGAAGCCCTTATCTTATCCGACAGTGTTCACAACAGCTACGCCCAACGTGGGGCTCGAACCCACGACCCTGAGATTAAGAGTCTCATGCTCTACCGACTGAGCTAGCCGGACTGCACAGCCCTGAAAAAGGTGTCTTAAAAAATTCTCATAACAACAAACAGTTAATACAGTTCAAGGGAGTCAGGTCGGATCTGATGAAGCATTTAAAGGCTTGACAAATGTCAGAGGATCACACTGTGGTTTGGAATACTTGTAGACATGTATCTATGGTACTGTAAAGTTATCAAGGTGGCAAGGCATCCCCACTTTTGTTTCCATTGTACCACTGGGATTGCAACCATTTTTTTTTTCAGCTGAGAAGCTATCAAATCGTGGGCCCGGCTAGCTCAGTCGGTAGAGCATGAGACTCTTAATCTCAGGGTCGTGGGTTCGAGCCCCACGTTGGGCGAGAATGTTTTAGACTATGCCCTCTGGCCACATAATCTCACACTATATCACCTTCCAGGAAAGCTGTCAGACTACATCATGCTGACTCACGGCGGTCAAGTAACATGACCTGTAACACAATCCAAAGACATCTGTGGTTGTTGAGTTGCTTCCTGTACCCAGAGCACATACTATATTTGATTAGGGTTCTTTGCCATTTGTACCCCTTAGTGTTTTGTCTGGTGAGATCTTAAGCTTTTAAATGTTTGTGGGGTGACATAGGAACCAGAGTCAGACACAGAATCCCAACTACCAGTCTGCATCTCCTCAGAGTTAGAGCACAAACAAGAAGCAGTCCTGCTTTACAGCAACTAAAGAGGCTTCACTGGTGGGAATGACTTGATTCATGTCCTGATAAGAGTGAAATACAGTCTAGAACCAATCTGATTTGAGTAACAGAAGGCTTGTCTTAGGCCAAAACACTGCACAACCAGTTATATTACTCTGAGACACGATTTACAGTTGTCATGATGACAACTATTTTATTTCAGATCATAAAAATACATTAGGTGATTAGTAGAAATATGCTGTTCAAGTTCAAGAGGAATCTAGCAGGAAAGTGTATTTGTGTGTATTTGAGTGGTGAACATAGTACATTAGCGGGTGATGCTACATTGCTGCAAAATGTTTAATATCCTTTCTTAGAATTCTTCCATTGATCCTGCTAAGCTGTAACAAGATATCTTATGTACAATGTTAGTTAATGCTGATGACAGGTAATAAAAACATGAATAGTCTATGAGAATAATGCTGCAATTGGCTATGCAGAGATTTTCTATTATACAAAACTACAAATTTGCATAACAACAAAGGTGAACACTGACCTGCAATTTTTCATATACGAGCTTAAGGCAGAGAAAATAATGTCTTCAACAGGGTATAAGTTTAAAAAAAAATTGTAATAGGCTTTATCACCATGATCATTAAATCATTGTATTCAGTGCTCTAGGTATTGTGTAGTCAGTTTTATTCTTTTCACAACTATCTCTGTAGTTATCAAGTCTTTAGTATTCATGCTGGAAAAAAATATTTCTAATACCAGTATTTCAAAGAAATAATAAAATATTTTCTTCTGACAATGCAACTGCTGACGTTGAAATCTGAACTTTAACCCAAATGTTTTGTTCTCATATAAACTTGAAGAACACACAAAAAACTGCACTGTAGGTTGAATTATTAATTTGTTGAATTAACAGTATATAAATTATTTAAATGCTGGTACTACACGTGGTGGAGGACATTGCGAAGAGGATTGACAGAGACAAAATAAACATCACTTTGCAGCTAAGTGTGTGTGTTCATCCGTTCTGAGCTTATGTGGCCTGAAGATGAACTGTTTACTTTCCGTGTTTGTTTTAAATATATGTGTGTTTATTTTGAAGCTGTCTGTGGAAAATGAGGAAATGAATGATGTCTGGACATACAAGGGGAGGCTTACACTCACTTGCATGGTTCCAAATACACAGAGTGTGTAGCACTTTTTCACTTGTGATTTTGTGGTCTGAATATATCCATGTGCCCATCAGTTCTTTGCTTTCTAAGACAATAGACAAATGATTGTGTGTTTTAATCTAACGTTATACTTAAAACATCTGCGCCCAACGTGGGGCTCGAACCCACGACCCTGAGATTAAGAGTCTCATGCTCTACCGACTGAGCTAGCCGGGCTGCACGACAGTAACAAAGTGTCTTTAAAAAAAGACATCCTTAATATTTCACTGTTCTATCACTTTTATTGCCCACATCAGACCTGCATCAAACCTGAAGTAGCGCATTTTATTTATCAATAATCGTACAATAAATATGCAGATACCATTAATGAAAACGCCAAATATCGGCCAGGCCAATAATCGTCCTTTATCGTTCACCATTAACAGACTTGTGATTGAAGTAGTTGTTCTTGATCTGTGGCAGTGCTTTGGGCAGCTCTCTACTTCTAGAAACACCTGCGCCCAACGTGGGGCTCGAACCCACGACCCTGAGATTAAGAGTCTCATGCTCTACCGATTGAGCTAGCCGGGCTGCGCAGCAGTGAAAAAGGTGTCTTTAAAAAAAGAGATCCTTAATCTTTCACAGTTATTGCCCACATCAGACCTGCATCAGACCTGAAGTAGCGCATATTATTTATCAATAATCGTACAATAAAAATGCAGATACCATTAATGAAAATGCCAAATATCGGCCAGGCCAATAATCGTGCACCATTAACAGACTTGTGATTGAAGTAGTTGTTGCTCATCTGTAGCAGTGCTTTGAGCAGCTCTCTACTTCTAAAAACATCTGCACCCAACGTGGGGCTCGAACCCACGACCCTGAGATTAAGAGTCTCATGCTCTACCGACTGAGCTAGCCGGGCTGCATGACAGAAAAAAATGTGTCTTTAAAAAAGGAGATCCTTAATCTTTCACTTTTCTATCACTTATTGCCCACTAAGGTCCATATCTTAAAGCACTAGTAGTTACTGCTTTTGAGGCTGTTTCAGGGTAATTTTTTGGCTGCTTTCTAACTTAGCCACTAGCCATTAGCATAGTGGGAGTAGTTAAATTCCTGGTTTGAGGCAACAACTTGTATTTCTTGTTCAGTTTCTGATTGAGAGACATTTCTGAGACCACACAGTGACGACAAACATCGGATCTGCATCAGACCTGAAGTAGCGCATTTTATTTATCAATAATCGTACAATAAAAATGCAGACAGCATTAATGAAAATTCCAAATATTGGCCAGGCCGATAATCGTGCGAGTGATCGTCCTTTATCGTTCACCATTAACAGACCTGTGATTGAAGTAGTTGTTGTTGATCTGTGGCAGTGCTTTGGGCAGCTCTCTGCTTCTAAAAACACCTGCGCCCAACATGAGGCTCGAACCCACGACCCTTATAGTAAGAGTCTCATGCTCTATCAACTGAGCTAGCCGGGCTATACAACCTAAAAAAATGTCTCAACAAAAAACAACTAAATAAAATTGAATAAATAATAATAATGATAATAATAATAATTTCTTTAATTATTTGGAGGGGTTTTTATTTAGATATTAATGAACGTACAATCTCATAAGTTTACACAAGGTCACAGTAAATAAGCTGGAGTTAGCACAAGACTAATTTCCATCTGTCGTCCCAAACATAAAAGAAAAACATACAGGGTTACAGACGTATGAAAACAATATAATACAACAAGGACAATGATGATAAATTAATTCTGGCTCGGTTAAACCTATCGTAAAGTGCTATTATTTTAGTCACTTTAATCACTACAATGCTGCACTCTGTCATTAGGGTGACATACGAATGCCCACCAACTGCAACACTGTTGTTAACATACACACACGCACATGAAATTCACATATTTTTTCTTTAGTTTCTGTCAAACATACACACACATCCACACAAAACCCACAGTCTGGCCTGCTTAAGGCCCTGTTCCTTGCAGGGCTCAGTGAGAGGCTAAGGGGATTTAGATTGTACAAGACTGACAGATTTAGACTGACTCCCTCCCTCGCGTTTTTATCTCTCACTCCCCCTCCCTTTACAGGCCTACTGTAAAACCTGAAGTATAACTCTAACATGTGAAACAGATGGAGCAGCAAGACGAGGAGAAGAGGAGGAAGGATCGGAGAGTTTGATAGTAATCAGAGAAGCAAAAGGAGGATGGTAGAGCAAAGATGGGAGAGATGAGAAGGATCAAGGAAAAGGGAATAAGGGGAAAAGACTCCACACTGTGTGTTAATGTGTGTTAACGCTGCTGTAAGTGTGTGTTCTTTGTGTGTAGAGCACATGAAGAGATTTACACCCCTTTGTGTGTGTACAGTCTAATATTTGTCTTGGTCTTTATGGCTCTCCCCCCAAGTGGGACGTTAACAAGCCTGTTATTCTTCTGTACCACTTAACACGCTACACAACAGGTGGCATGTCAGTGTGTTTGTTGCTTGTGTGAATATGTGTAGTTCCAAACAAGCAAAATAGAAAGAAGAACCAATGTTTCAAATTAAAGCTTTCAGTCTTTTTTGCCATCAGTTCTTGATTTTCTGTGTCTGCAAAAAAATTAAGTGTGTTTGTGAAGGCAAAGCTCGTGGCATTCGTCCAAACACTCTCCTCTCTTCTTCCTTTCTACAAATTAACGTCTGAAGGAACTCAAGGCTACAGTTTTCCTTTTATCACACAGACACACATGCACGCATGCATGCACATGCACATGCACATCCACTGCTTTGTGATGTTTTCTCAAACATGAATGTCATCGTGATGTTGCCGAATTGCTCCCAAAAAATGCTTTTGCCATCTGTGCGTGTCACAAATCAAAGAGTTCTAATTGTTTGCTTTGTCTCTCTGTAGACGCAGAACAGGATGAAGCTGATGGCCGACAACTACGAGGACGACCATCTGAAGGTCACATCTCCAAACTCAGAGCAGCCCAACAATCACAAGCCCTCCCCAGATCAGGTAGGACGTTTGTCCAGAACACTGAGCCTTCATCAGACCAATCACCTCTACCAAATGTTTAAGTGGAAGACTTTCCAAGAATTCACATTCGCATTTTCTGGTGCAATTAATCAATTAATGTTTCAACAACTGTAGGTTGTTCTGCACTCTGCCTCAAGTTTCCGATTTTGCCAAACTAACTCCCTGCTTTCTCTGAACTCACGCTGCTGCTGGATCGAACTAACTGATAGGACGATGAGGAGGGCATCTGGGCCTAACCAGCCACATGCCTTCTTTCTCACCCTCAGTTCGGCATTTTGTACAAAAGGGTGAGCGTCTTCTCTATCTGGATCATGTTTGGATGTGCTCATTCATCTTTCTTGCTTTCATTTCATCCATTTCATTTATCCATCATCCAGTTTGTGGTCTTGTTTTCGTATCATGAGTCTGCCATTTCGCTTTACTTGTGGTTTCTTTTTTTTTCTTCATTTCTTCTATTTCTGACCATTCTTTTTAATATCTAGTCTTGAAACTCCTTCTGTTAGTTGTCTTTCTTTTGTGCTTCCATTCTTCATTACATCAAAAAGACTGCTTTTAAATCAAATCTTGAACCGTGTGCTTCATCTAGTCAATATCTGAATCTTATCCTTTGATTTCATTTGTCTTCATCTTCTGATGATCATTTCTTCCAGTTCACAATTTTTGAACTCTTTATCTTGTTTTATTTTGTATTTATGTGTCACTTTTTGACTCATGATTTAATCAGTCTTTATTAATCCACTAGACGATTCCTTGTTGTGCTTTTGTCATCTTTATATAAATAATATGTATATATAAAATTTTGTGTCATTAGAAGCTTGGCATGTAAGTCTTAAGGTTTTGTCTCTGTCATAGCTATCATTTCTTATTTAAATGTACTTAAAGACCCCACTTTCAGTCAAAATCAAGCCACCATATGTTGATGCTTTCTATATACTGGAAGACGTATCATAAGCATATTAAACAGTCAACGTGATAAAAATCTCAAAAACACGGATTCAGACTTTCAGGGTTTCATACGTAACAAACATAAGCAACCAATCCTGTCAGCATGCAGGGAGGAGCTTTCTGTTATTCTCATTATTATTCTTTAGAATCAGTATCCAGTTTGAACATGTATGCCTGAATTACGCCAAAAGTACAACTTACATTGTGTTGCGTTGAGTAGTTTTACAGTATTTGAACAGAGTCAGAGGTGAGCTGGTGTGCCACTGATAGGGCTGCAGAGAAAGAGGTGGAGCCTTGTTAGACCCACAGAGTTACATCTACGCCATTTTGCATCACAAAGAGGTCATTTTCATTGAAAGAAGCTTTACTTATGCAATTATCTTGATACACATAGATGAGTTGTTAGGTTTAATCACTGGCCAGAGAGGGATTTTAATTTTGTGTTGTTGTGTTTGTGATTTTGCAGAGCTGTTTCTTTGACATATAATTAGTGAAAAAGTGAGGTTTAATTGGGAGTGATGAAAGGGATTTTTTCCTTTGAACCTGCCCCTGTGGTGGTAATTATACAATAGCGGCGTTTCCGGTATTTTAAAAGGCCTAAAGGTCATTAATAGCAGATGTGTGACAATCCTAACATCAGACAAGAAGAAAAAATGCATTGAGACTGATCAATCCTGACACATCTATTGTTAATAATACTGTTGTATATTTTCTTAAAAGAAAAAACGATAATTTTTGCATTACTTATGCTCATCTGCATGTTTCTGGGTGGTTTAACTCCTTAGCACTAAATAAACTGGAAAAGTAACTTACACCTGTTAATGGCTTGGAACAAATGAATTACAAATATGTAAAAGTTCTGAAGCAGTGTCCTGGTGGAAGTAAGTTCAGCCTCATGAGGATGTACTGGTTTGATCTGCTGGGAGCTCAGCGCTCAGGCAGCAGCTCATATGAGGAGCACATGCTGCTTTTAAGACCGCTCAGTTCCTCCAAAGAGATTTCCCATTGGGATGCTAAAAGCCCAAAGGTTCGCCATCGGATCTAACTTTGACCCTGATTATTAATTAGAGTTAGCACGTTCCTGCTGAAAGAAGCAGGCCGGCCAGCACGTACACAACACTCGACTTTTTCTTTCCGTCTCCATGAGAAGTCCCATACACTCCTACAAACACTCTCCTCTTGGTGCATAAGGTGGGTAATTTGCTATAGCACATTTCATCCACACAGTGAGGGATTGTGTGTCCTCTATAAGGGCATTCTGCACCACAGGTGGAGAATGAAATGCTTCATAGACAACTGCTGCAGATAAAAACACAGGAGAGCAGTTTTAACACACACCAACCATTGTTAAGGACATTTTTATTTTATTTTTCATCTTTAAGCTGTGTTAGATACATTAGCTAAAATACAAATACATAGGGGTTTCTATAAAGTAGCTCAGTATGCTGGTTTGGAAAGTTTTCTTGTAAATGTTGGATAAAAAACCAATTTTAGCACTGATTCCAACTAAAACTGTGTTTTAACATTACATTATTTTTATTTGTTGAATTTTCATAATTTGACAGCATACATGGATAGGACTGCAAACTTTTCTATTGTGAGATTGATATTTTACACTTTTACCCTTTTAATTCACTTTTTTTACGATAAGATGCTTTTAATCAACTAACACCTGTTTTCTGTATCGATTCGTTTATAAAATGTTCAAAGTTTGCCAAAAATGGCCAACACAGTTTCCCAGAGCTTGAGATAACGTCTCGAAATAGTTTCATTATATCCAAATACCCCAAAATATTGAATTTACGATCAGAAAAACACAGTAAATTGCCTATATTTAAAACTGGAACTAGCAAATGTTTGGCATATTTGCTTAACCTATGACTCAAAGCTACTTTTCTGTTCACTGACTACTTAATTCATTAACTAACTGTTTCAGCCTCAGTGGTAATGCAGGAGCCTGTAGGTGCATGTTTTAGATTGGAGAGCAGTTTTATGACCGGAGGACATATTTGCTTGGCCGTTTAAGAGAACGTGCACTAGCAAGGACTTTATTAGTCGGGTCACTTAGGCTCAAACACTGTAAAAGCGTTCTGCAGTCTGATCCTACATCCACTGTCGATTGTGTTCCTGGACATATACTGTATATGTGTCTATGTGTGACTCAGAGGGTTCTGAGGAGAAAGAAAAGTCCTGGTTGTGTCGTATAATGTGGCCATGGAAGGTTTTTTTTAAAATGCAGCCGGTCAGTGAGGCCGGCTGAATGTCTCTCTTTGGAGTTCTTTCATAGTACAGTAAGAATATGGTAGGCAGCCATGGGAGGCTAATAAAGCGGCACAAACACACACACTGACTCACAGCGCTGTATAAAGTTATGTCTCCTCTGGGATTGTTTCATAGTGCACTAGGACACTGGAAAGCACTGCGGACTCATTAACCACACACACTGCATGTGTTGACTATTGCAGGCTGTGCAATACAAGAAAAACATGTAGATGCATATGTGCTGTATACTTTAATAAAATCACTAAATTCAAAAAGTTTTGCAAATGTTTTCAGGGATCAGTGTTTGCATTTCTTGTTATTATTCCTTTCTTGTCGCATTTTACAGTTAAATAGCAGTTGAAAAAGAAAAGAAAGCACTGCTGTTGTTATTTCTCTCCGCCATTCCTTCTGTTCTTTCTGTCTGTTTCTCATTTGTCTTGTATTTGATCCGCGGAACTTCGCTGCAGGTCTGGAAAGTGTAGATGATGATTTTTTTTTTAAGCCTTTCTGACAGAATAGTATGAATTAGAAAGTGTGAGAGAACAGCTGTTGCACATATGTTAAGTATGTTTTTAGAACAGGAGAGCCAGATTTTGAAGGATGTGTTCGCGTAAGTTCGTATTACAGTCTAGGAGAGATAACGTTCTTGTTGCGTTGCCACTGTCAGCAATGGACGTGATTTCAAATGCAGAATGTGTAGGATTCCTGCAGCCTTCAGCTCCATCATTTTCTCTTTGCTGCTCTTTCCTTCCCCATCTACCTCCCTCTCGCCTCTGGAGGGAAATGTTCAGTAATGTATTTCGTAATGGACTGTAACCTACTGGCAGGTCCTCACTGGAAAATACTGTAACTAGAGCTATTTAAAATGCTGATAACGACCCTGAATGAGTGCGAGAGCCTGTATGTTTTTCTGTGTCGCAATGCATTCGTGTCAGTGTGTGCGCTGCATGCATATGTGCACTATATAAAAGTGATTTGTGCGTGTTAGTGTACGGAACAAGCAGTTATGATCCAGGAAGGCGGTTTTAGCCACTCATGAACATTGGAGATGGTCTGGAAAAACACAAAATTACTCACAGTTTGTGTGTGTTTGCAGTAAATAAGGTGAGGACTCAGAATCACAAGTGACAGTTGCTTTGATTTACTGTCAGCTTTCATTGCTGCTGCTGCAGAAACGTGTGCAAAGAAATTTTTTTTCCCCACAAAAAAACCCCACCCACATCTATTTCTTTTCATTTGTTTGTCAGGATTCTCAAACGCAGGAATTTAATAAATAATGAATTTTGGATATATATATATCTTATGTTTTATTCAAATTCTGTCAATGTTTGTTTGAGTGACAACTGAAGTTGGTTTTTCATAGTTAGAAAATAAAAGTAAAAAGCTGTGTGCCCTGGGACTGAGGGATTTGCTGTTTTTTAGTTATCACATCAGTTGTAAAGACAACAGACAAGCAGGAGAGAGCAACAGAGTTAATTTATTAGGCAAAGTAAATACAAACTATATATGTAAGACAATATATCATATAAGACAAATATGCAACACAAAGTCCATTATGTTATATTTGTTTCTAACTACTGAAAATGTTATATATGCTATGTGGACCGTCTCATTTTACATCATTATCCATTGATTCAACTCATGCATGTTGGTTTAATCAGTCAGTTAAGATGGCATGAAACACACAATGTGTGTTTGGTTGCTATGGCTACTTGCAGTTTACATAATATATGTTGCTCAGTCATTTAGAGCACTGCAGACCAAAACTGTGCTTGAGGTTTTCTTATATCCAATTTAAAAAGCAGCTGCCTACAAATCAGAAACAAATATTCTGTTATATACATTATATATCTGACTCCATGTTCTGTTTAAATTAAATGCATCAATAATTGAGTCTCCAAACCAGCAGGTTCCCATACAACTAAACTGCATTCTCTATCACAATCTGAGGAAAAATGATTTTCTCCCGTTTGTGTCGTAATGAAAAACAAATGCAGTTCTATCAATATACACTACCGTTCAAAAGTTTTGGGTCACCCAGGCAATTTCATATTTTCCGTGAAAACTCACACTTTTATTCATGTGCTAACATATTTGCACAAGGGTTTTCTAATCATCGATCAGCCTTTTAACACCATTAGCTAACACAATGTAGCATTAGAACACAGGAGTAATGGTTGCCCAGAGAAGCTGGTCAAGAAACCAAAAAGTGGAGAGTGTTCCACGTCAGAAGAATCATCCAAGGGCAGCAGTAATAGTGATGACATCATGTTTCTGAATGGAAAGATGAGATATGTCGGTGTCAGAGACTTCAAGGGTAAAGTCCTGATTGACATTAGAGACTACTGGATGAACCAAGATCGGGAGATGTTGGGGAAAAGTGGTTTCTCACTGAGTCCTGAGCAATGGAACCAATTGAAGGGCCAGATTTCAGAAATTGACAATACTATTAAGAGAGTATAAGCATTCCTTTCAGTGTTATCTGTCGAACTAAATGAACATGTTCGCTAATTAGTTTTGTTTTGTTAATGGGCCTCTGTACCCCATGTAGATATTCCATTAAAAATCAGCCATTTCCAGCCAGAATAATCATTTGCCACATTAACAATGTCTAGACTGCATTTCTGATTCATTTAGTGTTATCTTCATTGAATTGTCCTTGATTTTCTTTCAAAATCAAGGACATTTCTAAGTGATTCCAAACTTTTGAACGGTAGTGTATATACCATTTTTTTAATTGCTTTCCAACTTTTCGGGCAACCAGCCATATGGTAGGTCACCTGAGTCAAGAAAACTGTTGTGAAAGCATCATATTTTACTCCAAATTATGATTATTTCTCAACCTTAACCAAGTAGTTTTGGTCCCTAAACCAAACCAAATAGCAAGTATAGTGAGTGTACTTGCTGTTTGTTTTGTACTTGCTGTCTTTGAAAGTGAAAACACTTCCTATTTCATCATACTGTCACCTTAGTGGGAGAAAAGTTTCTTCCAAAACCTAATACAGAATGCAGTTTCGTTGTGTAGAAATGTAATAGGAGGAAACAGGGTTGCAATAATAAAATTCAAGCCGAAGTTTGAGGCAGAATCAACGAGGTGGCGTTCAACCGAGAGAGAGAACGATGCTACTGCGCTGAGAATCCAGACATTGAAACTCGTGTGTGTGTGTGTGTGTGTGTGTGTGTGTGTGTGTGTGTGTGTGTGTGTGCGCTGAGTGACGATGAGCACAGAGTGCAGGGTGTGGACAGACGCCGTCGGGATTAAATATACTTTAACACACACACACACCAACAGCCCTCTTAACATGCTTCCTCTGCACTTAAATCCTGGGGTTCCCCGAGGAAAAGAGTGTGTGTCTGTGTGTTTTATCTGTGTGTGTCTCTCGGGGGGTCCTGTCTCGTACTCCTCGAATGCATGTATATCTGTTTTGCTCATCTGACCTGCTTTCCCACACTTTTGCTGTAGCGCACACACACTTCATGAAAAAAATGCTGTTAAACAAGGGAATCCGATTTCATACAGTTTCTCATCAAACCTGTGGATCAACTGTGTAACTTTGATGCAATGCAGTTCGTTGACTGCAGTTATAATGTTTGCTGAAAAAAGGATCATTCCAAAATGTTGTTTGTTGTACAAAGAGCCACATTTTTCTACCTACAGAAAAAAAAAGGAGAAGGATTATTCGCTCTGTTTTTCCTGTATGTACTCTACCATACTTTACTTGTTGCTGAGACATTTTAGAGTTGGCAGAAGCAGCTCTAGCAAGTAAATAAAAATGATGGACTGAGAAGCAGCTGCTTTTTATGAATAGCTCACATGAAAAGCAGCAGTTTCATCTGGACAACTACTGACTCCTCAGCCACAAACTGAGAAAAATTCAGTCTGCTTTGTAAAGCAAGAAGCAAACATCTCCATGTTGACCGTTCAGTTGGCAGTGGCCTTGTAGTGGCAGTGGTAGTTTTGACACACTTAGAACTCCATTTTGGCTGGCTTTTTCTTAACAAAACAGTACAAAAATAGAGCTTTACATCGACCTTATCAGTAGTGTTCAAGTAAAGAAGATTTCTTGAATGGGACAAAAGATAGCACCAAGCTAGAGCAGTAGCACCAGTTGGCATTTACATGTTCTCACAGCTTTTATTTTATACCTCTAAGTTTTTAAGACAAACAAAACACAATAAAAATGCATTTTTACCATTTGGGTCTTTTAAAACCAGCACACAGATCTTCCTGGATCCGTGTTTCATTTTTTTTCTTCAGGCATTTTGTATCTGTTTACATAAAGTACAATATGTTGCACGTACTACTGCAATAAAGGCGTAGATTTTTTACAAATGTATGATGTATGTTATGTTTTAGATATATGGTTCTACAAATGTGCGCTGCACAGTGGCTTGATGGTTTGCACTTTGCAGCTAGAAGATGCCCGGTTCGTGCCCCGGCCTTCCAGGGATCTTTCTGCATGCAGTTTGCATGTTCTCCCTGTGCATGTGTGGGTTCTCTCTGGGTTCTCCGGCTTCCTCCTACAGTCCAAAAATATGCTGAGGTTAATTTGTGATTCTGTAAGAGTGTGATAGACTGGTGACCTGTCCAGGGTGTCCCCTGTCTTCACCCTAAGTCAGCTGGGATAGACTCCAGCCCCCCGCAACCCTAATGAGGATTAAGCAGTGTGTAGATAATGATGGATGGTTCTACAAATGTGGCTTATTCTGTACTTTGTTGTGTACGTTTTGTTCAATTCATGTGCTGTTGTTGCACAGATAATGATAATGATAAAAATTTTAAGGCAGATTTCCTTTTGGGGACAAACAAGTATATCTTATCTACTTTGTGGAAGCACCTTTTCAACGCTAACACTCAGAGCCACAATTAATATTAGTTTTTTTCGAAAATATTAACCACAACTACCAGCATTTACTTTGTCGATCTCCGCCCTGTTTGTCCTTTCTGTCTCTCTGAGGGTTAAAGTTGACCATCATTGCATCATTGCATGTCCATCTTTTTTCCTCATTTTTTTCTGCAGCATCCCTCAAACTGTTATCAGTGGTTATATTGTTTTTTTGTTATATTTTGTTTTTTTTTCAGAAATCAATAAAATGCCCTGTCTTCCTCCTCCAGATTCTCTCTCCACTCCTGGATCTCAATCAGAATCGCAGTAAACTGAAGCTGTACATCAGTCACCTGACCTCCCTGTGTCAGGAGCGAGACCCAATCATATTGCAGGACTTTGCCCCGCCCCCCGCCTATCACCGCTCTGACTCCGCCTCCTGGCATACGCAGCTGCACAGCATGACGCAGGAACAGGTGAGACAATCAAACACAAAGACATCAATCAGTGTGGAGAAAGAAAACAACGAATATGTTGTATAGACGTGGAGAAAAAGTGAGGAGATTTTGTCAATCATTTATCAGCTTCTGCTGAACATGTGTGTTTGTGTAGTTGCTTTTACATACTGCATGTGATGAAGTGTGTGAGTTTGTGTTGTTGTTGCTGCGTGGATGTGCGTAGGCGTATGGCACAGTCTGGCAGGCCTGGCAGCTTTTTGGCGCTGCCTTATTGAAAAGATTTACTCCAGCAGGTCACCTGACGACAAGAGCCTGGCTGCCGAACAAGTAATGTTTCAGGCGTTTTATTTTACCGAGAGTAAACTGTGCTTCGAGCTTTTGGCAGCAGGGACAGAGTTGGTTCAGGAACAGTGCAGAGCAAAGAGGAGGAGAGAAGAGTATTTATTTTACTGTCAAAAGAGTTGTCATCTTTGAGAGGGGAGATGAGGATAGAGACGGTGAAATTGGCTAACTTGATGTAGCTGAATTATCATGGTAACCAGTTGTGTTTTATTTAATATAAGAAGTATATTATTAAGTTTAAAAAAATAGTGGCTTCCTCTGTCTCCCTCTCTGTCTTTTTCTCCATATTGAAAACATATCAGGCGATACATGGTCGCTACATGTGGTATGCATTGAAAAACGTAACTTTAGACACAGAGCGAAGTGACAGAGTGTGTGGTTTTAGGGTACAGCAGGACTAGTTTCCTACGGTCTCCATGAAAGCCCTATTGTATGTCTTAATGCTGGGAAATGTCTCTGTTTAGCAGCGCTGCTTCAGATATGGCGCTGCGTGGTTTGGTGTCACTTTGAGTAAACTCTGAATGCAAAAAATTAAGTTGTCATTTAATCACTGTGCGCATTAAAAGACCGGAGAAATGATCTGGGCGGCTTTCACTGACATTGAATTGCTATACGCATTTTTCATCATCAGCCAGTTTTCATTTTAAAAATGCAGACAGTATTCTGTGGTCTCGTGGCCGGGGATCCACGTTTTCAAAAGAAAAACATGCTCTATTAAAACTGATTATGTGGGCAACTGTGAAAGCTTATCTAACAAGGCCGAACGCAGTCTGCAGTATTTTATTCCTACCTTATATTTATAAAAACATTTTTGAAAATATTGGAAACATTTGAACCAAACTGTGCACATGGCCACATCCAAGTCGAATTTACAACTGTGGGGAAAAAAAAGATCTTAAAAGACCATTCTAACCAGTTTACCACAAATCACTTACAATTTGCATTGCTGCAAACCATCCTCATGGCACGCTGCAATGTTTTGATTTTTTAGTTGTTTTTCTTACTTTTGGCACCGTTGCCTCATGACAGTCTTAGAATCGACTCGCAGGCTGTTGTTTGCTGAAAACACCGTCTCTGTATTTTCTTCTTGTCAGAGTTACAGAGGCTTCCTGTCAGTATGAAGGCAAAAAAACAACCATTTCTGATCTGTATCTTTCATTGTTCAGTTATTGAGAAGTTTAGGCAACAACCTGATTTCCTAACTTTGTCTACTTTTCATTTAGTTTTCGTCTTTTGATATAAACATGTATTAGTTTTAGTCAAATTTGATTTCTTAATAGTTACTATTCTAAATTTTAGTCACCAAGAACTACACTCAAGTCAATCCTTTTGTTGTCTCATTTTTGTTTATTTAAGTTTAAATCATGGAAGCATTTTGAGGCCACAGCTGTCACCATCTTTATGTACAGTTACCATGGTTACTTGTGTTTCTCTACTGTTACGAGGTGAATGGAAAAGGCTAAGTGTCCTTGTCCTTCTGCTCTGCATTAATGACAGAAAAGATATGCTGTCCTCAGTAAATCTGATCATTTCCAAACTTTAAATGGCTCTTTGTCTGTCCATCCTGCCTGCTCAACTAGCATTAGCATTTCTACAACTGCATGTTGTTCACTGAAGAGCAGCAATTCTTTCAGTAGATACTTCACTGACATGTTCAATGATGTCCTGTTTACTGTCAGAGTTCAGCTTGAAAATAGATGGTTGGAAAATATAATACAGTTATCTCACAATATTTCTATAGTGGAAGCTTTAGATAGAGCACCATAATTAATCCTGGACTCTTTCCATCTGACATCAACAAGACAGATATCCAACATTACATTCACAGTATTTGATGAATGCTAGCTCACCTTTTTATAAACATCTGCAGCTGTCTGCAGGTTTGTAGTTTGTCTCAGCTGTTTTGCTGCGGCTTCTCAAAGGAATGTGTAGATGACTACTGTTCAAAGGTTAATTTCTTTTTAAAAACTGTCTGATGAAATTACTGCTGGACATGTTACTGTTTGTTAGGAGCTTCTTAATTAGCAGCAGAACAATAGGTCAAACTGATAAATCCAACCAGCGATATTTTGGGCAGCAGAGGAAACTTGAATTGGGAGCTACAGTGTTTGATTCCACAACTGCTACTCTTCAACATTGTAGTTTATATTTGTTGACAAAAATGATAAAACATTTCAACTTATTTCCTGTCAAAAAATATTCCTCTTAGTAAGTAAAATTTATTTATATTGCACCTTTCACAGATACAAAATTACAAAGTTCTTTACAACAACAATATAACAAGAATAAAAAAACAAATGACAAAGGGAATAAATTGTGAAAACAGGGGAGCAACAGCTAGAGTACAATGCATCAAAAACAATGAATAAAATAAAAAAATAAAATACAGTGGCTGCAGATCAACCAAAAGCCTGTCTGAATAAAAACATTTTCATATAAGCTTCACAGGAGTCGACCGATCTCAGCTATAGAGGAAGAGCATTCCACAGCTTTGGTGCAAGGGTTTGCAAAGCACAATCGCCATGAGTTTAATACTGGTTAAAGGGACAACAAGTCATTTTGTTGGCCTGACCTGAGAGCTCTGTTTGGGGCGTAAGGGTGAAGGAGGTTGACAATATATCACAGTTTTTGGCCATGTAGAGCCTTAAAAGGTAGCACCAGTATTTTAAAATGAGCATGAGAATTGAGCCAGTGAAGAGAGAACAGGACTGAAATGATGTTGGATCACCGGTTAATTCCTGTTAAAAGACGAGCAGCTGCATTTTGGACTGTCTGAAGGCGGTTTAGAGAGAACTGATTTAAACAGGTAAAAAAAGGGCATTGCAATAATCGAGATGAAATAAAAATGTGTAAAATGATCTCAGGTTCCACCTTGGATACCATTGATTTTAATTTAACAATGTTGCGCAGATGGAAAAAACAGGAACATAGCTGGCTGTGATGGCTAAATCACACTAGATTTCTAATGTAAGGTTTAACAGTCTCCTAATGGCCCAACATAGCTGTAATTGTGTTTTTAGCATGAAAAATATGTTGTCACCATATATTTTTGTTTGTAGTTTCTGTTGTCTGTTTACAGTTATTAAGGATAATTGTGGGACATGTTGTCTCTTTTCATTGCTGTTTAAACCATGTTGTCGACTCCGGACAGTGAGGAGCACGTACCATGCTGACCTACTAAATCCATAAAAACAGTCTGAATGCAAGCCTGAAACACAGGTATTTATAGTGGACAACTATTTTTTTCCATTGGTTAATTTGTAGATTATTTTCTTGATTAATCGATTTGTTGTTTAGCCTATAAACGGTCAGAAATTGTTGAAACATGTTGATCAGTATTTCCCAAAGCTCAGGATGACTTCTGCAAAAGTCTTGTTTTGTCCACAACCGAAAGATATTCAATCTTATTGGAGGAAACAAACCAAAAAATATTCAAATTTAAAAGACTGAAATCAAAGAAAGTTGATTTTTTTTCCTCAGAAAAATTATGCAATCTCATTGATCAATTATATAAGAAAATAGTTGGCAATAAAACTAATAGTTGACAACTAGCCGAGTCATTGTTGCAGCTCTTGTCCACAGTGATTACCATGGCAACTCGCCTCTATGGGGTCAAATATGGTCCCTTTTGTTTTCTTTCCATTAAAATGAGGTAGGAGCTATCAGGCCAGTACATAATGTTAATTTCCCTATGAGACCATGCTATATCATCAGAGAATTTAATGATGTTCAGAGCAGGGGGAATTGACTTTAATCTGTTCTGACCTTTTATCAGAAGGATTCACATGCACTTCTTTTAATTTATGTACTAGAAAATGAGACTGGAGTTGATTCAAAGCCGAGCTAAAAGCAAAAGCATTGCAGACATGCATAGACTTCAGGGCCTTGTAGATGTTTACTGATTAGATGGATCCTAATGGATCTTAAAGCAAATTGAAGTGGGTCCAGAAGTGGGGCAATAGCTGTCCTAAACATGTTTACTGCTTCCTTTGACTTGCAAGTCTAAAATTATTGTTTTCAGATGGTCATGGTTTTTTAAGCAGTGCGATGATTATGGACTTTTTCCAGATGGCTGGAACAGTGTCAATATCCAGGGACTGTTGAAAATTAGGGCACCATGCAGCAGCGAGTTCCTCTGAGGATGTTTTAAGGATGAAGGTGAACAGACTGAACTTCTTACTGCTCCACCTACTGAAGATGGACAATAACCGCTGTGGCTCTGCTTTGAGCCTGTTTGAGAGGTCAGAACTAGAGTCCAAGGCCTCAGTCCTGTCTCTCAAATCTGAGATAAAAGTCACTGAGTTCAACTTTCCATTGTTTGTCCAGAGTGGTGAACTGTTTTTCATTAGAATTCATATTTGTTATGCTCTTCATACAGTCCCACAGCCTTTAATTGAGCATTCAGCTGAAGCTTTGTTCAATTGTGGTTCTAGTTCTATGTTTGTCTCTTCCTTTCTGCAGAAGTTGATTAAAGACCCTCTCTAGTCGCTGATTTAACCCCTTAAAACTCATCTTAGTGTATCAAACGTACAAATTTAGAGGCTTTTTCCATGAAAATCCTACCTTAAAATCACTGAGATGTACACTACTGTTCAAAAGTTTGGGGTCACTTAGAAATATCCTTATTTTTGAAAGAAAAGCAGTTTTTTCAATTAAGAACATTAGATGAATCAGAAATCCAGTCTAGACATTATTAATGTGGTAAATGACTATTCTAGCTGGAAACAGCTGATTTTTAATGGAATATCTCCATAGGGGTACAGAGGAACATTTCCAGCAACCATCACTCCTGTTTTCTAATGCTACATTGTGTTAGCTAATTGAGTTGAAAGGCTAATTGATGGTTAGAAAACCTTGGTGCAATTATGTTAGCACATGAAAAAAGTGTGAGTTTTCATGGAAAATGTGAAATTGTCTGGATGACCCCAAACTTTTCAAAGGTAGTGTAATTCTTCTCATTTGCTTCCTCTATAATACACTGATCTGCAGAGTCCCTGTCATCTTACTCCACTCACAGAACCATGTCACCTTCAACTCTGCTCACACACTGCAAAATCTTTCTGCGCTACACAGTGGCAAGTTGTAATATTAGAGGTTGCTCAGGTTTGTTATGTATGAAACCCAAAAGTCAGAATCCTCTTAGACTGTCATCGGTACACAGAAATTTCAAGGTTATAACGCTCAGCCGTGACACTGACTGCTTATTTCGCTCGTCATGTGTCTTCCAGCATGTTAAAAAAAACACCTAAAGGAACACGTTAACAAAGATTTTCACCGGGGGGGTCTGCAGACAAACTCAAACAAGTTTTCATTCCTAAAAGCCAATTTATTTTTGTTAATTCAGACTTTGACATCCTTGGTGATGTGAGCTTTATTCTTGTGATAACAATCAAATCCCAACTCTGCTGGGATGACTGATTGGTGGTTCCAGGTTATGAAAGATGATGATAGAGCGTTTCCTCACTGTTGTCTGACCTCTGGGTTTGGGTTTGCTTGACTTGCTCACAGTTCTGTATTTGGGAATTTCTACACAGCAGAGTAGTGATCTACTAAATGGATATGTGCAAAAGACCAGAGAGCCAAAAATGGAGAAATTGTGTTAAACATGGTAAAAGATTTGCCAAATAAATCAATACAACAGTACCAGATAGAATTTTTTTAAAAGTACCGAAAATGCCATGTCCAATTAGGGAAAAAGAACAAGTGGAATAGAAGTAAATAGAGAGCAAAACTGTAAACAAAATAACAGTAATAGTAAATAAATGCGTAACTAAATACATACATATATGGTAAAAGAGAATAAAACAAACAAATATGATGAAGTAGACAACATCACATAAAAGCAAGTCTTTAAAAATGTGTTTCAATAAGTGATGATCCTCAGACTTTGCTGACATTTTCAGTTCAGACTGAAACATCTAAACAACTAAACAACTGAACACAAACACTAAAATCTGAATATATTTAACATTTTCAGTAACAGCACGTCAGTGTGTTGCTCGGTTTACTGACATGACTGCATAGGATCTCAGTCTTTCTTCTGATAATTGCATCCAACGCAGAGATTTTGAAATGTCTTTACTTTTCAATCATGCAACTTGTATAAAGTAGAATGAGACTAGTGAATTGCTGAAAGGTGTAACATCTGATGCACTTTTTGTGTGATTTAGAAGTTTCAAGCAGAAACAAAAATATATAGGGCTGTAAGTAGGGAGTTTAAAACATGTATGTTCCTTCAGTGCCAGGTTTAGTTGGCTCCGTTTGAGATTAAAGCTACTCTTAGTCTTTATCCTGCTCTGCATGTTTTTAGCATTTGTGAGACCATCCTATAAAAAACTAGGTATAAAGCCAAAAAAGCACAATTTGAGAGAATGCTCATTAAGTTGTTTGGTCAAAGTTGGCTGGAAAACAGCTCTTAATTGCAAGACTTGCCAAAGGGCTCATCTTGTACTCTAAGGTTTTGGTTTTTTGGGTGAAAACTCCCTCAGTTTTTCTTTCTTCACATTCCTCTGTCCTGTTCATCACTTTCTCTTCCATCTCTGCCATCACTCTCCCAGCTTTCTGTCTCACTGAGCTTTTGTTTATTTGCTCCTCTAAGGAAGACCAGTCGTCTTTTTCCATACTTTTCCTCTAAAGTGCCTCCATCATCATTACGTTGTACTCTCACCATCTCATTTGCTCCATGCCAGAGCTGCTGTAGGAGTTTTTAAAATACTCACGAGTTATTTTTCTTAATTCTGTTTTTCATGGGATGTTTCCCTTAACAACATCAACAGTTTGAATCTTTCTGCCTCGCTCTCCAAACCCACCCATTGCCAGGCAGTGCCACTTGGCGCCATGGTGGGTTTTTTTTAGACCCCGACCCTGCCTACACACAATCGCAGACACACACTGCCAGTCTTTCATTGCGGCCCGTGTTTCTCGTTTTCCTTCATCATGTGTCACCATCACCCTGGCTGACCCTGTTAATGCACACACACAGACTCCCTCCAGACCACCATGTTCCAGTGTGCCAGCCTGTCTTCTCTGTCTTGTGGTGAGTGTGTGTGGGTTTTACAAGCCTCTCCCTGGCTCAGTTAAAATGCCTGGCACTCTGTAAAGCCATTAGGATCACACTAAAATAGCATGTAAAACACACATGGACGCAGGCACACGGAAACCTACATATCTCGCACCCACACGTGCATTTATGTGAATGCATGGCAATCATGAGTGACCGCTGGAGGCTTGTGAACCTGACAGTGTGCTTCTGAAGGGCGTCGAAAGCTCCAGAGTTTTACTAACACGGCATCTGATGTAACTTTCCTCTGTGCTGTGATGCTGAAATGAGCGCTGACAAATGCACCAAGCTTTCATGTTAAAGAACTCAGTTTATCTTTCACTGTAGACGTACCAGAACAAAAGATTTTATTCACAATGCAAACAGTCTTTGGGGCCAGAATACATTAAACGAGAGAATCTTAGCACAGCAACCACGGCACCACATTAATCAGCAGATTTTTAACAAAATGCTCGTTGAATTGTTTCAATCCATCTTGTGAAGTGACTCAAAAGCCTTTTATTGACCAATACAACAATGCAAAGTTGTTTCAGCTCCCATTAATTTCTGCTAATGTTTAAAGTTGCTGCTCTGATCCAAGCCTTCAAAGTTGCTTTGTTCAGTCAAATAAATTTTGCAAATGTGGATGTCAGGCTTTATCCAGAATCACTCCACATTTTCGATACTACTACATGTAGCTCCAACTGCATTTGAGTGTCTGCTACCGTTCAAAAGTTTGGGGTCACCCAGACAATGACATGTTTTCTATGAAAATTCACACTTTTATTCATGTGCTAACATAACTGCACAAGGGTTTTCTAATCATCACTTATCCTTTCAACACCATTAGCTAACACAATGTAGCATTAGAACACAGAAGTGATGGTTGCTGGAAATGTTCCTCTGTACCCCTATGGAGATACTCCATTATGTATTTCTGATTCATGTAATGTTATCTTCATTGAAAAACTGCTTTTCTTTCAAAAATGAGTAGATTTCTCAGTGACCTCAAACTTTTGAACGGTGGTGTATGTACAGTGCAGATGAATGCTAGCGTGTCTATGCACTCAGCCATTGATTAAACCCTCTTAAAAACCCTTCTCTCTGTATTGAAGTTATAAATTTGGGATATTTTTTCTCTTAAAATGGCTTAGATGTAACTCTACACTGTTACACTCTCCCAACTCACTTCAGCTTGAGCACAACAGCTCACCAATAACTCTGTAAAATTACTCTCTGTGACACAATAACAAGTTGGAAATTGGAGTAATGGAGCAATACATGTTTTATTCTGGGCTGCACAGTGGCTTGATGGTGAATTCTTTTGCCTTGCAGCTAGAAGGTCCCTGGTTCACATCCCAGACTTCCTGGGATCTTTCTGCATGGAATTTATGTTCCCCCTGTGCATGCGTGGGTCCATGCGCAGGGAGAACAAGAGTGATGCATCCAAAATATATCACATAATTCAAAACGGCTGACTTCCTATTGTGTTGTAGGTATGGTTGTCAATTACATTTTTGTGCATTGTGACGAGTTACATATGTGTACCAAATTTCATAGCTGTAGGTCACATGTCCTGGTTGTAGAGCCTGTTCGAAATTTTCCAGATGGAACTGGGAAAATTTTGAAATGGAACCTGTGCAAGTTCCATAAAATATCAAATTTTCACTGGTCCTGATTATGCAAATTATCGTGCGTTTTCAAGTATTTTTAGGCCTTCAAAATTGCAATTCAAAAAACGGGAGAAAAAATAAGAAACCCATGGGTTTCAAAAGGGTCCTATGCACCTTTGGTGCTCAGACTCTAACAAATAGGTTTCAGTTGTTGGTTCACAGATTTTACGTTGTTTCAGTGACACAGTGAGCGTTCATCAGTCATTACCGATATATGTCAGTTACTGCAGACAGTTTTTACAGTTTACGTGTTATTTCTCATATTTGTTTCCATTCTATTTGATGCTCTCTGTGCCTTTTAATTGCCCCTCGGGGATAAATAAAGTGTTGAATTGAACTGAATTGAATTGAATTGAATTGAATTGAATTGAATTGAATTGAATTGAATTGAATTGAATTGAATTGAATTGAATTGAATTGAATTGATAATCTCAGGACACAAAACAGAAGGATACAAGAAGTATGAAAAATGTTAGCATTTCTGAGGTGGTGTCTGTCTCGCAAATGTGTCTTGGAGTCAGTGTGGATTTATGCATTTTGATAAAGTGACAGATGTTAAAAAAAATGCTTCTGGATTGGCCTTTTGTTAAACTGCAGCTGCTATAAAACTGTGCCAGTCGTCTTTTTTTTTTTTTGTTTGTTTTTTTTACTCCATTTACACTTTCCTGAACTGCTAAAGAGTTTTACCAGTGAGGCCACTTTCATTTGTATTTGACATTTGAATGACTGAACTCTCTCTCACATGCGCCGTACTGACATTTGCTTGGACTAACCTCAGTGAAGGTGTTAGACTAATGAAATTTAACAATATCCAGGTCGATCTTTATGTGTCGTGTCTCAGCGACGTTCAGCAGTCGTGAGCCGTTTTCAAATGATGGATATGCTGAAGACACTTCTTTTTTTGTTCTTCTGTTCCTGTGTGTTTGTTTCCATCTCTGTTTTTAACCTCAGCTGAACTACAAAAGCAATTCCAATAGTGAGGTTTTAGTAAAAGAGCTGTTTTCTGAGCCATAGTCATAATAATAACCTTTATGGCTGAATGACGTCTCTAATGAGCACTGAAGAGAACTGGCATCGTTTTCTTCCACACACACTCAGGAAGTCGCTCTTTCTCTGGCCTGTGTCTCCCTCCTTGGCCTCAAGTGTGAAGGTAAAAGGTTTGTCTGTTTCTGTGTACATGCATATTACGAATGCATAGGTGTTTATCTACCTGATTATTTGTCAGGGTTGTAAAGACGAAGTTTATGCAACATGTGTTTGCCTGCCTAAAACCAGGAGAGTGTGCGTAATTGAGTCTATTTAAATCTATGCTGTGCACATTTGCGTGCGTTTTGTGCTGTAAAAGAAATGTATTAAGTGTTATTGGCTGAGTCCGACATTGTATCGCTGCTCTTATGAATCCAGAATGAATTGTCAGCCCATGACTCTCTATCTGCTAAAACTTAAACAGCTCCCAGTGAGTGACTGCGAGTGTTTCTGAGCCAACTCAAACTGGAGAAACCTCATGAAAACCGAGTCCGCATATTTACAACTCTACAAGTTGATGTAATGAAAGAAAACACCACACAATTACAGACTTCAAATGCCATTGTTGTTACAGGGTAATCTCCAAATAAAAGGTTTGTCGGGGAAAAAGGAGGGGGGTATGTGCTTTCTCTTCAGTTGCTTTTTAAAGTTGTCCAAAGTTAACAAGGTATCCCAGAGGTTTCCAGAGCCTCACAGCTGGTAGCGCCACTAAAGTGACTCAAATGACTTTATAACAAACTTCCAATGCAAGAAAACAATATCAATATGCTGCTGTAGCTCTGGTCCTGTAGCTTTTATGGAGAGGAGAAAACCAAAGCAGACTGTGAGGCTTTTGTGTGGAGATAATATAAATGCGGTGCAGTAGTCATTCTTATCTATGGTCAGAATAGGCTCATTCTGGTTTTTACATCGGCAAATATGACCAAGTTTTTTGGCAATGTGGTATTATGTCTGCACAAAGCATCTGCAAAACACTACTTAAAACTGCTACCTAAGTGAAGCCTTACATATGACATGCAGCACTTTAGGTTTCAAATGTTTGCTATCAGTGTTTTTTCAGTTCTACACCCTGATGCCCTGTGGCAAAATGATGCCCTCTTCCCAGACTGGCGGGAACAGTGAGAGAAATCCTCATTGATTGTGTGAATTTTGATTGACAGGACTTACAAAAACAGGACAGGGCAGAGTTGGAACTTAAACATCACAACTGATAATGCATACTGTAAGTACAGTAGAACAATAGTAGAGATAGTGTGCGTCTGTGTGTGTTGGATTTTAGCATCCGCTGTGATGTTAAACTTATTAGTTTAATGGTCTGTGTGTAGATAGTGTCCTTGGATAACTATTGTTCCCTTCTGCTAGACTGCCAGTCTTTAGTGGCTATAGCTTTCATAGTAGTTTAGTATGAGAGTGCATTTGAGTTTTTGCGGTAGTTTTCGTGCTAAGATCACTCCATCTGGGGTTTTTATGTATCGGCACAGCTATGCAGAGTTGATGCTTGAACTTGAGTGTAGGCTAGAAATAAAAGATTGACATAGCCACTGTGACACCAGTTGGTTTGTGGAATAACATTTTGAATAGGAGATCGACCAGTATGCTTTTTTCAATACCATTTGTTGGTAATTAAAGAGTGCAGTAAATTATATTTGAAACTGATACACATTTGCAGGAAAAACGAAATTTCCACTGTCAAAATTTACTCCATTACCTTTGATTATTTATGTTTTACATGTATACTTTAGTGTTGATAGGCTATTACTTAAGACACATAACCAATCCGTTAGTAAATTTCAACAGATAGGAAAAGGCAGTTGTGTCAGAGCCATAATAAAGTTACTGTATTTCATGTGGAATTGGAAAAATGCAATGTATCACATTCTTCCCTTATTTTGAAATCATCAGTTTAGTATTTTCGCCATCGACATCTTGGTTTTTTTTTGGGTGGATCTGACTAAGAAGGACCAAGAACACCAAGCACATTCATATGTTAGCAACTTGTCAATCATAAGGTGGCTACACCTTATATCATACCTTGCTTTGTCATTTATTTTACCCTAAGTGGAATCATAATTTACACCATGAACATTAGTCTTTACTGATGGAGACTTGAAGGTAGCATTTGAGACCATAAACTGATTAGGAGAATGTTTACTGAGGCAGCAAATCAGATGAGAAGTAGGGTAATTTTCTCATAGATTTCTGTACAATCTGACTTCTTTATGCCCTCTACTGACTGTTTGAAAAAATGCAGGTTTAAGGCACTTCTATATTCGAGAGGCTATCTCTTATACACAGTATACGGACTTCAGTCAGATTTAATTAATTAAAATGACCTGATTTTGTCTGTTTTGAATCTTGTAGACACTATAAAGATTCAACTTGACTTGAGACTTAGAAAAAAGAGACCATTTTACATGTCTGGTTTTAGCCTTGTAAAATCCTCTGTCATTAAAAAATAAATAAGACAACGCCAGCCTTTCTGCGGCTGCACAGCTTAAATATTTGATGATTGGGTCTCTACACTGAAAGGACTCGGTCTCTGTCTGATAAAACCACAATTATTACAGCTTTGCAGTTATAGTGTTGAAATGCTGCTTTATTTAACTGTCAGCTTTGACCTGCAGTTCACCTGTGAAATGTGACTTGCTGATTTCACTTGGATTTGCCTAAACAAACAGTATAGGGCAGCTGTTTTTACCTGGACATATTTCAAAGAAAAAGTGCTTTGTGTCTGTGTGCATTGGCATTGTAAGACTGGAGTGGAGCAGAGGGAAGACAGGGAAGAGGAGGAGGAGGTGGAGTGGTGAGGCTTGAGGGTTGTGTTGAGCAGACATTCAGACCCATCCATTTGTGCTCCGTTGTGGTCTGGGGTCTCTCTAGGCTTTCATTAGGCAGCTCTGCTTCCTGCTCCAAGGATGATTGTTTTCTCTCTAAATATGACGCAGAGGTCCTCATCGACCATTACACTCACACACACAGTTGTATTTCCATCACTTCAGAGGACATTACATTGACTTACGTTAGTTTCCTGCAGATTTCCCCTAACCACTACCTGACTAACGCTAACCTAAAACTGTCCTTAAACCAAGTCTTTAGACTAAATTTTACATTAAATTTACACACACTACCGTTCAAACATTTGGGATCACTTAGAAATGTTCTATTCTAGCTGGAAACGGCTGATTTTTAATGGAATATCTACACAGGGGTACAGAGGAACATTTCCAGCAACCATCACTCCTGTGTTCTAATGCTACATTGTGTTAGCTAATGGTGTTGAAAGGCTAATTGATGATTAGAAAACCCTTGTGAAAATGTGTTACCACATGAAAAAAGTGAGTTTTCATGGAAAACATGAAATTCTCTGGGTGACTCCAAAGTTTTGAACAGTTGTGTAATTTTTCTACAAATGTGCCATTTTGTCCCTCAAATGAGTTCGTGTAAACACATTTATGCATTTAAGTACAGACCCTATACAGAAACAAAGACAGACTCATGTCCGAGCCTCAGCACCCATTTCACAGCCACACATGCGCGCGCACACACACACACACACACACACACACACACACACACACACACACACACACACACACACACACACATTGGCCTTCACTGGTCATTACAGACAAACTGCTGGTTTTTATGCAGATTTATTGAATCCAGGCTTAATGGATTTACCAGTCGGCCCCTTTTTACATGCATTTGTCTTTTTTTCTGTCTTTCGGTTCCTTCACTCTGTATCTGGTTATCAGTCTCCTCCCTTCCTCTTCTGTTTCACCATTTTCTCCATTCTTTAAAATACTTTTTATCCTAGCCAGTTTTTTCCATAGATTCCTCCTCTATTGTCACTCTCTTGATCACTCTTTCTCCCTCTAGCACTCTTACAGCTTCCACTCCAACCTCTCTTTTCCACCTCTGTCTTTCTCTCTCTTTCCTCTTCTGTCGGTAATGGGAAGACAAGCTGGTGATGGTGACAGGTGAAGGCCGAAGACTTCAATTCAGACACAAAGAGAAATGCACAGAAACCTGCTTTCCACTCTCACACTTTTCTATCTAAAGCTCTCCACAATGGCAGCCGTTGTAGTTCAGCTTAACGCATGTCTCCTGTGTTACTGCTGCAGACATTTCCTCCAGCTAGTTCAAGTCCAATTTAATGCCACATGGCCGTGCTGAAAGAATTTATTTCAAGACAGCTATAAAATCATTTTGACTTTTACAAACACTTAACAAATTTCTGTGGAACAGTTAATTGGAAACAGTGTGAGTTGTGCAAATGTCAACCGTACACTGTTATGCAACCAGACATTCACAATTGCGCATAAAGTCTCGGGGTTCTTAAGGTTGTGGGACAGTTGAGACTTTGTAAAGCAGAGGAAGAGAAAGAATGTCAAACTGTGGAATTTAATTTTCCCTTTTCTGTACTGGCTGTGAAAAATATCTTTTTATGATATTTGAAATGGTGGTACATTAATGACAAGCTATATAGTTGTCACATTGTGCAAGACACACTTTTCTGTCCAAGAATTTCAAAGTGATCCATGAGGTGCAATCGAGACATTTCAAGACTGTGACCATAAAAAGCAAAAACTGTACCGGATTTAAATTTGGCTGCTCTCTCCTCTGAAGTAGTCTTCTCGTGCAGTGATGCACAGCTCGCAGTGTTCCTGCCACATTTGGAAGTCCCATTCTGAGATTTAACCGTGAAGCTCAAACTTGTGGAGAGAGCAGACATGAAATCCTGCGTCAAATTGACCAAACTTGCATGCCAAAGTTAATCGTTGGTGATGAAAGTTGAATCTACAGCTACAACCAAGGCTGAGAGCATAGCTTCCAAGACTGAAGAAGGTGCATCAGGTCAACAAGTTTTTATCTTGTTGGACATTCATTGGGTTTTACAAAGTGAATTTGTGAGACTCTCAATGCCAAGTTGTATTGGACAATGTCTTAGTGAGAACACACGTTTTTTGGTTGTTCTCCACCCAACCTACTCACCAGATTTGACTCTCTGCAACGTCTTCCTCTTCCCCAAGATGAGATTCAAGTTGAAAGGTCACCACGTAGGAGTTCCACAGTGCATCGCATATAGTGCCTAATGCACTTGCAGAGCAGGGTTTCTAGGAAGCTTTCCAAATGCAGCAGGAGCACTGACAGCAGTGTATGACTGCACAAGGAGTCTATTTCAAGGGGGATAGCAGCCAAATTCAAATCAGGTGTGGTGTTTGTTTTTTATAGGTGCTATCTTGGAACCAGTTTGAAATTACACAATGCTAAATGTGAAACTCTGCTGGTTTGAAGACCCCATATATCGTCCTTCCCTCAGCTATGTTGTGAGTTTTCGTCCCACATGCCATCTTAAAGTTTCTCTAATGTGAAGTAAATTGCTTTTGGACTCATTTTGACAAGGTTTTAAGCATTTTAAGATAAATTGCCCATCTTTGGGGAAGTGTTTTGGACCCTCCGTAGCTTGGTCCATATATTTCTTTTTTGGAAGAAGAACCATTTTTAATCTTACTTTTTTGCACTTGTAAGTTTACATTTTTACTTACAACATCATTATCATCTGAATAAGAAATCCAAACCAAGGAATCTCTCATAAAATCTGAACCCTGTGCATTTGCTTGAACTAAATTGCTTCCATCTTCTCAGATTGGCCTACCAGGAGGTTACACCTACAGTATACACAGTCAATGCTGCAGTCTGTTTCTGCTGTTTATTTCTGCAGCCATTAGTGTTCTAAGTCCAGCCTTGTATAGTTACTCCTTGAGGGCCAGTTTAAGTTTTAAGTCCTGTTTATATGCTTCTCTTCCCTCTGAAAGTATCCCACTGTAGTTACCACACATACATTTACAAGCACCTCTGTAGGATGGAGGAGAGCTCCCAGATTTGTGTTTAATCCTCAGTCCCCACTGAAATAACTCCTCACAGAGTCTGTAAATATGAATGTGTTCCTATAGTCAATTTGGCTGATTAAATAACCTATTAAAATGAAATTACCAACTGATGTTGAATTACCTGCAAAACAATTCCCTTGAATTTTTCTTCAGAGATGTTAGTGCTTGAAGACTGCAGTGTTTGAGTCCTCCAGGAGCCGTTTTAGGTACAAGTTCTCAAGCTTTATTCCCAGTGCAGCTTGTTAGCCGGCGTTATTAGCTGAGCTGTCTGGAGAGAACGCACACACACACTCATTTGTCACATGGCTCGGACGCTTTTGGGCTTGGTGCAGTACAGGCAGCCAACTTATGAAGAAGTCTACATACAGTGTAAGCCTGTTAGAGCATAATGGTTTAAATAAAGACGGGCAGAGAGACAGGGATTATAGTAGTCTATATAGGCCTATTATACTTCTTCTCTTTGCTCTTACTCTTAATAGTGTTTCTATAGCACCGCTCAGGGCTGCTGTTGAAGAGTCTGGAGCCTTTTTAAACCTCCTGTGATTGTATCTTTACTTCCTGAAAGTTATGCTATTGCAGAGTAGTATTAGGTAAAAATCTGCCCTCCAGACTTTTTCTGTGTCCCGACCCTCACCTCTGCAACCCCAATGTTTTTCTGCTGTATTTGCTTGAATTAAGAGTCTGTTATGAACTCATGAACTCTGAAAAATCCATCTGTCCACAGTATTTTCTTTACCTTGCGCATTTGCTCTGTTGCACATTTTTCTTTTAACTATTAGATGTTAACGTAAAGGTGCAAGAAGTGGAAAAAAGCATTGAATATGGAAAAATTAATGAGCACTTTTTTCATTGTGTAACAAATATTGATGAACCAGAACACAGATAAGGCTGGATGAAATGGTGCAAATATTTCACAGTTGTGTTCAATGGGCTTTATGTGTTACAGCATAAAGTTGTATGTCCAAATTTTCAAATGATGCTGCTACTTACACCCAAAGGTTTTCTTATGATTCGTCATTAATCAGTTCATTAGTATAAAAATGGCTTCTCTGCATTTGTGTAATTCAAGTGCGTCTCTAGCAACAGGAATAGACACATGGTGGTGACCTGTGTTGTTTGTTTGGTTTCTTTTTGTGCATTCCGTCACTTCCAAATCAAAATATAATATACTTCTGTTAACCCTATAAACCCCAAAACCAATTGGTGGGTTAGAAAAGTGTATTACCTGTTTGAAAAAATGCCAAAATTCCACCATTTATCAGGGCCAGAAATTGTACAAACACATAGAATCGAAACATTTTCAACTTTCTGGCAGTCCTTGAACTAATCACCTGTGACTCACCGTTCCATCAGAACCAAATCTAAGCTTAGAATTGTGATATTTCATCAAAATGATTTTACCCTTCATGCCACAGTTGACGTTTCACCAAAACATAAACCATTTGCACTTGTCTGATTCTGTTAAAATTAGATACATAGATAAAATACTATGCTCCTCGGTGCAACAAAGAAGCCATTGGTGAAAATTTTTGTCATGTGATCTAGTCACATGACCAAATTCTGTGACTTTTTACTGAACTGCAGGCTGTGTTTACACAGAACAGATAGGAGACAAGTTTTGAAGCAAATTAAAAAACGTAAGAAGTAAGGCATCTGTAATATGTAGTCAGTATTTTTTCTGGTATTGGTAACACCTGTGGGCAGAAATGTGGGTACAAATGGATTTCAGGCCTTTTCAATTTTTGTTGAATAAACAATTAAAAGATTCAACTTTTTTTTTTTATGATTCATGGCATTTCAACTGTGTCATGGAGCAAAAATCTGACAAGAGCAAAGATTCTCAGAAATTGGTTGGGGCTCAGAGAGTTAAACAAAAGCAGGTGACATGAGGAGTGTGTCTCTTACACTTCGCTGTCTGGATTGCTGGTGATGTTGTTGTGGAACACTTTGTAGTTAAAAGTCTGTCTGTAAATGTATCTGTTGAATTTATCTGACAGTTGGCAGAAGCACTAAGAGAATTTCCAAAAGGACATTGAATGAAGCTAACTATAAAGCCTACTGCTACATGTATAACCCAATTTTCTGCATTTCTTTTTTGTTCTCAAAATCCTTTGTTAAATGTCATGCCTGGCTTTAATATGTCGAACCCGTAATCAATGTTTTTCTCTAGATATCTTTCCAAAACAGAAACAGAGTCTACAGCATTCTCAAAACAGCTGTAACAGAAACATTATTTGAGCAGCACTCTATACAACTTTTTTTTGCAAAAGTGGGTCAGTGGGCCTCACCGTAAGCATCCGTGATTTGTTGAGATGAGAGCGGATGAATCGCAGGACATAATTTCCCCGAAACCAGTCAAAGCAGGGTGAAGGTAGCTGTTTGAAATGTGCAGCCATGAAGTGGACGGAGACAGTTTTTCTGATAAAAACAGACCTCTGGCCTCGCCCGTAAATTAAAAACTGTAGTGAAGAAATGTTGTAAGATGTGTGTCTGCAGCAGCCAGTCGACTTGCTCAAAGATGGACTACTGCACTGTGGTTAGATAATATATTTGCGCTTCCTCTCTCTGTCTCTTCCCACCTCTTTGTCAGTTGTTGCTCTTTCTCTCCATGTTAATCTCTGCGTCTCTATCTCACTCTGCTGAGTTATGGTTTCTTTCGAAAACATTAGCATTCCTCTGCAACGAGGTTCAAGCCCTGCAATGTGTGTCAAGGGGTCAATGCGCGCACACACACACACACGCACACACACACATAGGTTATCAGCTGCAGAAAGAGGATGAAGGTAAGGTGTGTGTGTGTGTGTGTGTGTGTGTGTGTGTGTGTGTGTGTGTGTGTGTGTGTGTGTGTGTGTGTGTGTGTGTGTGTGTGTGTGCATGGCTTCGACTGTTCAGTTGTGTTTGTGTGTCTCCAGACCCCCAATAAGGCAGATAATGATCCAACACGATAATGGAGGTTTAATGGCTGCAGTAAAAATCATCTTCAACTAACCCTCTCTCTCTCGCTCTCTTTCTGTCTCTCTCTATCTCTCTCTATCTCTGTCTCTCTCCCTCTGTGTCACACAAACACACGACTTACCCACACTTTTGTCTATCTCCCTCTCTGCTTCCCACAATCCTCTCTGCCACTCAATAAATCAGAAGTCGGGCTCGCAACATACACTTTAGCCTCACGCTGTGCACTCACACACACCTGTCATGTCAAAACCCCAAACCGCTGAATCACACACGCATGCGCTTGCTAACACCTACACAAACACTCACACAAACACACACACACACAGGAGTCATGAATCTGGCGGCGCTGCCTCTCTGCCCACTTACATTATTTCATCTACATTTCTCTCTGACCACACACTGTGATTGCATGAGACGTGATCCATGGGAGCTCAGAACCACAACATCCAAACTCATGCCTCATAACTGGGAACTGTTTGTATTTAATTTCTCTTGGCCATAAATGAGCTTTGATTTGGATGTAGCTGGAGAGGGAGTTTATTGCTTAGCAACAAAGGGGCTTTTTTTTTCTCCAGTGGATTAAATTATGATTACTTTCTAAGGAAAACTTGGCCATGTTTTTCTAGTTTTGGCCACCATTCATATCAGTTATGTGAATATTTTGCTCCGCAGGTTAATTGTAGTGATTTACGGATGTTGCAACTCAGTTTTATAATGAAGCTCATTTGGGCAAGCAGGCAGGCAGGTTTGCATTTTAACCATGTTGTGTAAAAAAAACTGAAAGCTAAAGAAATGCTTTTGAAGTTCATCTAGTTTGTTTTATCACTTACTGTTTGATATCAGAGGTTCCTTTACAGTGGGTCATACAGGGATTAAAGGTGGAGTAAGTGATTTTAATCCAGTGAATTCAGTGAATATTTCCATACCATTCAGTAGCTTTCCATTTTGTCTGCACTGAAAAAAAAATCCAGTGTCTGTACACAGCCCTGCTTCTGTAAATGGGAAACAAACAAAGTGGTTTGGACTGATTCATACAACACTTTTCCACTGAGTCCTGATTACATTCATGTTCTTGCATAGGACAGTGGTTAAATTAAATGGAGGGGAGATGGGTGGTAAAGAGGGCAGTGGGAGTCAGAGAGAAGGTGAATCTGGCACATTCTAATTATCTGAATATGCTAGTTAACTAGATAAATAGCAGCAATGTTTTTTTGAATTAGACTGCAAATTTAACACTCTGAACCCCACAAAATTCTAAAATGACACCATTTATTGAAGCCACTGTAGGAACATCAACAGATTCTCAACTTTCCAACAGTCCTTAAACTAATTATGTGTGACCTCCATTTTTGCTTGGAAAATTTACCAAATCTAAACTTTAAATTGTGATCTTTCACTAAAATAAGTTTGTTTTGCATGTCTTTACATGCCCAAAATAAACCATATGGACTAAAAAAATAAATAAAACAACAAGCAAACACTATATTTTAAAAAAAATGTCAGTAACTCAGCTGTGACCATCAGTCACAATACAAAACTTCAGGGACTTTTTGACTTAACTGGGATGAACTGCAGGCTGTGTTTACACAGAGCAGATAGGAGACAAACCAAATAAAAAATGTACACAGTAAAATATCTATTATATGTACAGCCACTATTTTTTCAAGTATTGGTACCAAAAGATTTAACTTTCCTTTTTTGTTTATGGCATCATAACTTTGTTTGCTGCACAGAAGAGACTTCTCTTTACTTCTAGTCATGGTTGTATTATTTGCAGAAAAAAGCTGCAAGGCAGTGAAATCTCAATGTTTTGTGAAGACTCTAGAAAATAGCCAGAACAGTCTATTTTATGGTGTATTTTCACATAAATCATGACCTTTTTTCCAAAGCGGATCAAGTGGTTTGTCATCTATATAAAATAAAACAAATGAAAACAGTATCTGAAAATAAAAGTAGGTAAAGAACATGACAAAAAAAACATTTATGCAGGTGTATTTTAAGCCAAGTCATGACCTTTCCTAGACCTTACCTAGTAGTTTTGATGCCGAACCTGAAGAAACAACTTAGAAAAAAAAAACTTTGGAGTTCTCGCCACTTCCAGCCCTGGTTGTGCTGTTTCCAAGCAAGTCTCCAAATCTCTTTTAAAGAAACTTGTCATTAGTTTGGTTGTTGCATTAATAATTGATACAGTATTTACTGTAGGGCTGTAAACCTCAGGTTTTAGTGTGTTCCCTCCACTTCTGCAGTGAAACTTACACCCTAGTTTTTAGGTTTTAAAGAGGTAAATTCTCTTTTGTGGAGCTGCTCACGAGTCATTTGCAGTCTGGACGAGGGGTCACATGTAGACACAGGCTCATTTAAAGTGGTCATAAACCAATAAAGGTAGAGAACTGGTGGTTTTCCGAAACTGGTACTTTGTCTCAAACTTGTTGTTGCATTGTAATGTTTAGAGAAGTCGGCAATGGAATCAGTAAAGTATAATTATAACCAGTGAAGGGAATGATGGCCAAAATTTATAAGACTTGCCCCAGGTTATAAACACTTGGATTTTCCTATAGACCTCAAAGCTAGTGGAACAAAATCAGCGGTACAGCAGTGTCATATGTTTTTACTGAGTCCTGCATGAACACAAGCAGCACTAAATTCATAATACCAAATGTGCAAATTATTAGCGGCTCTACTGGTTTTCATCAAGTAAGTTGATTGAGGTGATATCCAACATGCCTTATTGATTTCCTGAAGACATTACTGATTGACAGTTTTAAGCTGAAACAGATGAGTCGTGGATCATACTGGAACTTTATATCATGCCAGTCTCGCTCATATTTTTTATATTTGGTGTGTGCTGTTCTGTTTTAGGCAGTTTTAGAACTGTGTTTGACCCATTTAATCTGGATTTTTACGCATATCTTCAAGTGTTTTTCGTTGGCATAGGTCAAGGTTGTGTGCGTCAGAGAGCAGAAGACAGCAGACACATACTAAACCGTTTATCTCTTCTCAATCGTCTTTGCACCCTTATCTTTACTGCTGTGTTTTTCTGGGGGATTGCAGCTAAAATGCCAAGCCATTAAGTTAAATTACCTGCAAACACAGTCATGCTGACATGTAGAAAATGTTGCTGTGCTTCACGCTGAAATGGGACTTTTTGATTCTTTCTGGCACACATGCAGGTCTTTAATTGCCTGGGGGCGTTTGGCCGTTTTGGAGAGAGATAGCAAAATGGTGAAAATGATAAAAACCAAGGTGTAGACAATGGTGGCAGATAAAATTCCAGGTGATAACAGTGATAAAAGTTGGACTACGTGTTCAGAACTCCTCGTGCTCCAAATCTGATTTTGTTTGTCGTGTTCTCATGGTAACGATGCAGATTCCTTTCAGCCTTTTAATGTCTTTTTGATGTTTCCTTCTCGTGAATGAAGATCCTGAAGGATTGTTTCATAGCTGCCCACAAATGTCTTGTTTGGTTGGTGCAGAGCAAAACGTGTGTTTCCTGCTTACATCACCTTGAAAGTCTGGATGAGTCAGAAGCGACTTTCACACAACCTGTTCGAATAGTGCCTTTATTCCACCTCGCTGTTATGTGTGAATGGTGTGGAGACGGAACGGAGGGGAGCATTGTTGTTGGACTTTTGAGCCTTCGGCCGAGGAAGTCGTCCAGCCACATTGCTGCCTGTGTGAAAGGGAGAGCATCATTGCGGCAAAGGAGTGTGACGTTTTGATGACGTGTGCGACACAAATGTCGAAAATGGATGCGAATTGGGGAGACAAGTAGGTGCAGGAGCTTCTTTCCCCTCTGGGAAGAGGATGAAATAGCCCGCTATATAACAGGGATGGTAAAGGATGGCATGTTATTAGAAAACGTGCTGGTAAAAGTGCTTCAAGAGTGCGGCTATAATCAGGACAAGGTGTACACAGTCAACACAGACGCTGTTGTGTTACACGTCATGCCGCTTTTAAATATGTCAACTTTGTTTGGTTCACAAGCAAAGGCGGCATTTTAAAGTGGTTTCATGAGCGACATTATTGCGTGTTCTTCGTGTGGAATGGGCTAATCAGTGTTATTGTTGTTGTATATGTGTGTGAGTTTGTTTTTATATGCCAGCTGGGACTTCAAACTGGCTTTCTACCAACCAGTGGAGACTCGTTCGACTCCCAGTCTGAACTGATTTTTGAGGGTTAAGACCAAAACTGTCCACAGCGCAAAACTTATTTTCTTCTGAACAAAAGCACCCTAGCAACTCAAAAAACAACATTGGTGTAGTTTATGCTGTTTTTTAAAACCCAAACCATGACCTTTTACCAAACCCGACCAAGTGATTTGATGGTCGAATCCGAAATATTTTTGGACTGAAAACATTGCCAAAAAATAAAAGTTAACAGTGACTGAAAACAACAACTGCAAAAGGAAAATGAAAACAGAAGTAAATAGTGACTGAAAAACATTAGTACAGCTGTATTTTAAACCAAACTGTGATCTTTTCCTGAACATGACCAAGTAGTTTTGGTGCCTAAACTCAAAGTAGTTCAACAAAAGCAAACAGTCACTGAAAACAACAAATGAAAACAGCAACTAAAAATTTCCACAGACTGAAACTGTGAATCATTTCATTGGGTATTTTTTATGCCAAACCATGATCTTTTCCTAAATTTAACTAAGCAGTTTTGGTGCCTAAACTGAACAAAGCAGTTTTGTTGGCCAAACATAAACACAAAGCGACTGAAAGCTGATGGTAACAGTGGGTGAAAATGCCACAAAACAATGGGACAATACAAGACTTGAACCCCACTCATGGGGATGAAAGGCCTGTGGTTTATGCCACCTTCTCCCCTTCAGGCTCCTTAAATTGCCAAAAAAAAAAAAAAAAAAAAAAAAACAACTCGCAATTTAACTGCCTTTTTGTGTGAAACTAATACAGTTTCGCATTTTGGATGAATGTAGCTGTTGCACATCTTGGTGTGAGGCTGTGTTGAGGTTAGAAACTGCTTCATGTCAATGGATTGTCCTCAAGGGGATAACAGGACAAATGTGTGAGTGGTTATATGTGTTTAGTTAGTGGGGGATGTTTCCCGCTGTCTGGTGCTAATGTAGCTTTCAGAATGAGCCAAACTTTGCACATAAACACACAAAAACCGGACAAGAACAGTGGTTTAGCCTCATTACTTAACGCATTTGGCTTCAGATTTGCCTTTACTTCCTCTCTAACTCACTCATTCTCTTCATTTTTATCCCTCTTTCCTTTTTTTGCATCAGTTTTCTTGTCTTCACCCTCATCTTTCTCTGACTCTGTCTTTCTGTCTTTCCAAAACATTATTTGCAAATGTTCTCTGTTGAATAAATACTCCAAATGGCTGCATGTGATCTCCAAAACAATGTGGATAAATTCATTTAATCACCGAAGAAAGCTGTTTTATTACATAAAAATACGTACTTAGTATTGTATATATGTATTATTCTACATATAATGATTTCCTCTATATGGCTTAAATGAACTTTTCAGCAGTTCAGAATCTCACCAGAAGTGACTCACTTGCAAGAAGCAGCTTTAAAAACCAAGTCAAAACTAAAGCGGCAGATTCGAGATATCCTGACTTTTATTCCCTACTACGGGCCAAAACACATCCTCCATTTCCCAAAATGCAACCTGACAGTGTCTTTCATTAAAGCTTCCCAGCGTGGTAAACGTTCACAACTCTACACACAACTGTTACATATCTCCAATAAATAATGTAACAGCATAATATACGCATTAACAGCTGCATTAGCGTGTGATTTATTGGGTAGATTGTCATTAGTCATTAACAATGTTATTACTTGCAGCAGTTTTACACATGAATAAAGCCACTGTAATATAAAATACTGCTGAGATTTGCTGGCGAAGAGATGAGAGCAGAGGGAAGAGGTTAAGACTTAACGAGAAAATATTTGCCAATATCTGACCCACGCACACACACACACACACACACACACACACACAGACACACACACAGTGCAACAGAAATATGGGCTTGTGTTACATGGCTGTTTGAGACTGTTTGTCCTATTGATACAGATGTATTGGTCATTAAGCCAGTTAGGTTTGACGTCTCAGCTCGGCTGCAGCCAAAGAAAATAACATCAGCGCTCGCTCACAGAAATGTTCCACTCTGTATGAACAGAAAGAACTACATTGCGGTGTTTTCAGATTACGGTCTGATACGTGTGTGTGCATGTGTGTGCTCGAGCGATATCGGATTTAAAACTCTTTAATCTTTCCTTCATGTCCCTCTTCATCTTGCTTCTCATTCTCAAGTTCTGGGGAAAAACACGGTAACAGAATAGTTTGAGAAGTACATGTAGTTGCTTTCTTCTTAGCTAGCTGCCAGTTAGCTTAGCATAGTGGGAGCTAAGCTATGGAGACATCAAACACATATTTGAGCCGTTCCTGGAGCAGCTGCTGCAACATTACACTTATATTATAATCAATACAAGTGGCTGAAACTTGAGCGCAAGAACATAAATGGTGTGTAATGTTAATGTATTTTTAATTAGAACTAGGAAATTACTACTTTGTATCTAACGGCACTTCCACTTTGGGGTCTCGATCCCCCTGTTGGCATTTATATGCCAGTACGAGCTGATGGTTGCTTAGTAACTTCATCCCTTACAGAACCCACTGTAGTCTGTAGACGTTTTACACAAAGTCAGTGAGAAACTTGAGGTTTCACAGCCAGTGCTGGGTCCAAAAACTGAAGACACAACAATCCTAAGGCTCACCGCATTCTTTTGCCGATGACTCACACAACCCTATGTCGCTAATGTATCCTGTAAAAACATACATTCTGCAGCACATCCACTCCACGGATGGTTCACATATTTTACGTGTTGAATGTAGGGAAAGCCTTGGTGGGTAAACTGGCGCCTGGCTCTGGGCAAAATGTAACAACATATTACTTCTATTTTGATCTGGAAAAATACCAAAAAAGTGTACAAACAAAAATTATTGTGACCAAGAAAACCCTCAAAACCCCAAAACCTGCTGTCACCGTTGAAATGGATGTTATCTTTAATAGACCACCAAAATTACACCATTTGTCAAAGTCAGAAACTGTGGAAACAGAAAGAATGATTTGATTTTCAGCTTTCTGATGATGCTTCAACTAATCATGTGTGACATGGAGAAAATTAGGTAAAATTAGGTTTAATAGGTTAAAATTGCTATGTTTAATCAAAACCACTTTATTGCACATGTCCTATTTAAGGAATCATCCAAAACAAACCATTTGCAGTAAGCAGATTCTGTATAAAACTAAAACTTCTGCGCTCCTCAGTACAACTGTGAAGCAATGATTGACTCAGCTGTGACCAACACTCAGATGACAAAAATTCTGGGACTATTCAGCTGAACTGCAGGCGGTGCTTACACTGAACAGATAAGAGACACGTATGGAAACACGTTAATAATGCAGGCAGTAAATCTCTATAATATGTAGTTGCCATTTCTTTCCGGTATTGGACACAAATGTGAGCAATTGGGAAGAATGCTGAATGTAGAGGGTTGTTGTTTTTTTAAAATTTATTTATTTTTAAAATTTATTACTTTTTTATTTCATTTTTAATTAATAATCAAAGAAATTAAACTTTTGCTTTTTGTTTTTTTTATGATTTATAGCACTATAGTTGTATCACACTACACGCAGTATCGTTTTGGGTTCTCTCTACTTCTAGCCATGTTCCATAGAGGTGCAGGATTTTATATTGCAGGGAAAAATGAGCTCACACTGAGTAAAAACGTGGCAAGATCAAACAAGTGCTTAGGGCTAAAAGGGTTAATTAATGATCTTTAGATTTGCTAGTAGACAGATTTTCAGCATTTTAGCTTGTTGTTTGCCACTGCTTTCAGTCTTTAGGCTAAGCTAGGAAGGACTTCTCAGCAAGAAAGTATATATGCACATTTCCCAAAACCATTTCTTTAACCCTCCTATTACCTTCACATTTACTGACATCTTTTATCTTTGCGGTCAGTTTGACTTCAGCAATTTATACCTTCATAAAAGATTTTAATTAAAATTGTTCTGCAAGTTTATGTGTCAGGTACTTTATGTCTTTTTGTTGACTACCCAAGTAGCCCTTTCAATAAAACGACCCACCACCCACTCCTCTCATACATCCAGAATACCTGGTACGCAACTATGGAGAAATTTGCAGATCACAATAAAATGTGATATATGTGAATAAAAGCAATTTCTGTTATCAAGAATAATAACGTGTTATGTTCAGGGTCAATTTTTCACCCCAGGAAAAACGAACCTTAAAGTTTTTTAAAGATTATAAAATTGACTGTTGTAGTGACCTCAATATTATCCAAAACAAAACTAAATTGTTTAATATGTTGATATTTCTTATACAGTCAAGCCCGAAATTATTCATACCCAAGCAAATTTTCACTTAAAGTTACTTTTACTCAACCAGCAAGGTTTTTTTTGATTGGAAATGACACAGGTGTTTCCCAAAAGATAAGAAGATAATATACAAGAGCCATCATTGTGGAAAAAATAATTTCTCAATTTTTTATTTACATTTGAAAGTAACTTAGTGTCAAAATTTGCTAGGGGTATGAATAATTTTGGGCTTGCTGTATGTTTTATACAGCTAAAAGCCTGGGGTCAAATTGACCCCAAAGAACACAGATGCGTACAACATGTGTACAGAACATTGAAAACATATCATCACATGAATTTTATGTTCACCCAGTTGTCCCCATTAAATTAGGAAAAGTCATTAAATGTGTAGAAAAAAAATGATGTCAATCATTTATTTAGAGACGTTAAACATTAAATGGGGTCACATTGACCCCAAAGATAATAGGAGGGTTGCATTTCTTTCTTTCTTTATCACAAGATGTTGCTTTACAAATTGTCTAAAAAATCTCCCCTTTCTATCATTTCCTCAGTTGGAGGCGGAGTTAGCTCTGTGTGAGAGGGAGGGGGCGGAGCTCCAGGAGTACGCCAACCAGGTCCTGCAGCAGATCGCTGACCGGTGCCCCGACATTTTGGAACAAGTTGTCAACGCCTTGGAGGACAGCTGCTGACAGATCAACACACACACTGACTGACATCCACACATTCATTAGCATTTAAAGTCAGAAGGCAAGAAAACACGCAGCAAACGTCGAACACTCAGTCGCACACACAGACCCATCAGAAGACTCCAGATGCACCCCATAATAATCCCCTCGTACACAAATGAAATCACAGTGTTGGATGGATGAAGATGAAGACTTTCCCTTCCTTGGCTCTTCTGTTACCTGCTGTTCTGTTACCTGCTCTTCAGTCATCTCATTTCCACAGTCGGGAAAAGCAGATGTAAGAAAAAAAATCCTGTTATTACTGAAAGATATTCCTCCGCAGTGTCTTTAGTCGCTATGATTTTGAACAAACTGTGCCAGCTGAAGGAAATAGTGTTCATTTTTCAGTTCAAAGTGCTCTGTTGGCATGTGAGTTAATTGGAAATAGTTGATGTTCTACATGTATTTTCCTAAAAAAAAAAAAAAAAGTCCGACACAGAAGGAGCCTTCACTGCACTCGCCATCTGGGACACTTCACAGCGGCCATCTTGTGTCCTGGCGATCAGCAGTCGGACTCTGGGAAAATATTCTCGAACCTTAATAAAAAGGGTGAAATTGGGTTGAGTTTGCCAGGTTGTTTCTGATGTTAGACTTACATTCTGTTGCCACATTGTTATTTGATTGGTGCAGATACAAAAGTGTGTTTATTTCAGCTGCCTTTAGCTCCTTACATCATTTGCTGCTATTTTTTTTAACTTTTAGCCTCTGTTTTTCTTTTTTCTTCCATCTCTTGTGTTTTTTTTTTTCTTTTTCAGGTGTCTGATGAAATGTCCCGACTTGTAGTTTCCTTCAGCAGTAATCTCTAGATAGTTGTGTAAATTGCAAAAGCGAGAGGTTTAATTAACAGATACACAGCTTTCATCAGGGGGGAACACGACACTTTAATCTATTTGTTTTCCATTACAGATGAAAGGCACAAACTACAATAAATCTCGCAATGCTCCCTTTATTAAAACACACCAGTGTTGATGGTTTGTGTTTCTTTTTAACCTCAGAAAGCATCTTGTCTTGTTCACTTAACCCCCTTTTCGACCAGGGTGGAGCCCGTTCGGAGTTGGAGCCGGCGCCCGACTTGGCGCCGGTTTTTTGTGTTTCGACCACCGGAGCTGCGGCTCTGGGCTCCAAAAACTGGGGCCGTTTCGGGCACCAACTCGTTGCTGGGCCAGAGGTGGCCAGAGTTGAGAGCCGAGCACGTCACGGGCAGAGGGCAGGGTGACATCTAAAAACATCTAAAAAGATAAACATAGATATGATCATCAACTTATTGCGCATGTTTAACCGCTAAGTAATCAATGCAAGTGTAGTCGAAGCTAAGTAGCTAAGCTAACGCTAGCACGTTTACTGTTAAGTATCCAAACGTCTTTGATAATTACCTTTCTTCTCAAACGTGATCGCCAGGCATTGGAACGGCGACGCCGATGAGTAACCCCTAACAGAAGGTTTTGCTGTTCAGCAATGGCGAGACACACTAGCAAAGCCATGTACACCACTCCAATGAAGTCCTCAATTGTTGTTGTGTGGGTTTCCGTACGGCATGAACGCTGTTGAACGGCTACGTACGCAGTACGTACACACGTTTTGTGGTGGCGCAATGACGCAGCTCCAACTTTGCTCCTTCTGAATGGAAACACAAACCCGTTCTGGGGCGGCACGAGATTTGAACCAAAACAGCACTGGCTCTCAACTTTGAACCAACCTAGCACCTGGTGCTCTTTGGTCGAAAAGGGGCTTTACAGAAGTTGAGTTCAGATGATTCCTCACAAAAATCCCTTTTTGTGACAATCCCTTTAGAGTTAACACGAGGTGAAATCTGAACTTACCCACTTACTGAAACATCTTTTGTTTTCTTTCTTTCCTGGGAGGGAGGGGATATAAAAATAAATGTTATATAAATATATTTTTTGCTTTTGGTAATATATATATATAACACTAATCTTGTTTTAATTGAAGATGTTGTCAGCTATTGGTTGGTATGCTACATAACGTGTCAAATTCTTTTCTTGTCTGGTTTGTGAGTTACCACAGATTTGTTCCATAAGCAGGACGCTGTTACTGGGAACGTATGTTGCACCTACACGAGGCTCTGCGTCCACCGGGAGCATTTTCTCAGAATCGGTTTCTTGTTCTTGTTGTTTACAGTGGAAATGACACTGCATGTTTCCCACAGTGCTGACAGCCTTAGCATGATTTAAACGCTTACGGCACTGAGCACTAGAGGTTCAGATTGTTTCGACTTAAAGCAAAAATTCCTCTAACAGTCTGTTTTTTTCAGTCTTATAATGTAGTGAAGCCACGACACAGGAACCGTTTAGCTGCTCCCTGCAAAGAAACACCTGGTGGACACAAAGCCTCGAGTCTCGGATTTACAACGCAAACTCAAATCTGACTGCACACCTGGATCTGATCTGAAAGTATAAAAAGAAACAGAGGGTTTAGTGTTTTGGCACCAAAGCAGTGATTTAAAACTGCTCTATGTCACATGGGTGTAAATGAGGAGTTCCATTTCAAAGGTGTGTCAAATCACCTGATATCGGCTAGAATTTCTTCAAATTTCTGAAATCTTTAAAAGACTTAGTGACACTTCAGACTATAAGTAAGGTTAAAACACAGTGAGTGTTATATTTTGACATGAAACTCCGTCACATATGAGCTTGTGTTGTAAATTCAGTATTTTGTTGTCTGTTTTATACTGATAATGTTTGTGACTGGCAATGGCAATGACTGGGACTCACTTTGAATTTCTTGTGGATTGAAAATTGGAATGAGAGAATGGAATAAAATATGGATTTACCTTTAGTTTGTTTTGTCTTATGCCTGTTACGTTGTATCTAACAATTTCTGAGACATTTTACAGGCGACATTGATCCATTTAAACTGGAGCAACTGTTTGGTTGTAGCCTCTGCTTGGACTTTAGTTCTGACCAATTCAGCCAAAAGTGAAAGTAGGGATGTCCAGATTCGAGATTTTTTTCCTGGTCCAATCTAAATCATGTGTCATTTAGTATTTGCTGATAGTGAGTTCCAATCTGATGCCATTTTCCTAGATAATACTCACTTCAGCTACATTAAAGTTATTAATACCAATCCAATGTACAGATTTGACAAAAAAAGAGGCTAAAGAAAGAAAAAATAGCATTTCTACATCAAAGCTTTTGCTAAAGAGTGATTAGCTGTAGCACATGTTTGCACCACCAGGTGGAGTCTCTCACTGTTAAATACTGTAGCTATCCTAGTACGTGGTCACTTGGACTGCAAGCAGCTTCGTGTTGGCGAGCAAAGAGTGTTGTGGGGGGCTTGCTAGCAACGGTCCACCATGACAAAGACTTCTGTGACATTTAATGACCTCCAGCCAGAGCTTGTGTCTTTAAGATAAAACAAAATTAATCAGAAACACAGTCTAGACATTGTTAATGTGGTAAATGACTATTCTAACTGGTAACGGCTGATTTTTAATGGAATATCTACATAGGGATACAGAGGCCCATTTCTAGCAAGCGTCACTCCTGTGTTCTAATGCTACATTGTGTTAGCTAATGTTGTTGAAAGGCTAATTGATGGTTAGAAAAACCTTGTGCAATTATTTTAGCACATGAATAAAAGTGTGAGTTTTCATGGAAAACATGAAATTGTCTGGGTGACGGCATCTATAGTGTATGTAATGGAGAATCTGCATTTGATTCAGATGCCTCCTGGGTGCCTTCCTTTACAAGTTTTACTAGGCAGATCTAACTGGAAGGAGACACCGAGGGAGAGCCTGAACTCCCTGGTGGGAATATATATCTCATGTGGCCCAAGAACACTTCGGAGGAACTGGACAGTGTTGCTGGTTAGAAGGACATCTGGAAAGATGTCCCTTGGATAAGCTGATGGATGGATGGATGGATGGATAGAAATTCATAAAAAAATAAGCATAATTTTGTTTAAAAGAAAAATTCTTTGTCACTCTTTAATCATCTGGTGAACCCTGTAATCCATTTTCACTCAAAATTTTGAATGTTTTTTGCCAGAAGTGATAGCTTTGTATTGTTCTAAATGCCTGAGAGCAAGTGATTGAAAAAGCTTAGAACATTTTTTCTTTTTGTTTCCTTGCTTTTTCTGACCTCTGCTTTCCTTTACCTCCTTCATTTTCTCTATCTTCTTTGTTCACATGGAGGCTAAACAGTGTCTCTTATCTTGTCACGGATGGTTTATTTTCCTATCCGCCCACAATAATGACATTATTCCGTACGACAGTCCCCTCTATCTCGAAGAGTATCCTTTAGAAAGGCCTCATCCTGCCCCAGTTCTTTACCACACACTCCAGCAACATTATTTAAAAATGCACTGTCCCAAAACACCTTGAATTTATGTCAGATCAGTACATTGGGTAGACTTTAACTTGGCTTAACCTTGGCAACTTCAAACTGTTTTGGTGGTAATGATGGCAAGGAAAGGTTTTAGGGTAAAAACTGTGAGAGTTTGTGTGTTAAAAACATGATCTGCTTCTGATTAATGACACGGGAGAGAGAGACGCACCGACACACACTTCATTAACGTTTGCATTTTTCAAATAAGCTCACTGTAAAGAGACTCATTCAACTGGAAAATCTGGTTAAACGGACCCACCCAGCTTTACTGACCTTGACCTTCACCTGACATTTGACCTCCTGAGTGAGGAATTTCCATACAGGGTCGAAAACATCATCAGCTTTTTTACGCTCATTCTCTTCCCCACACAACACTGTGAGAATCAACTCCTGGCAGTCTGTAAATGCAGCGCACTGTATGTTCTGGTGTTTACCTTCACATATGGCTCCGTCTGCTCATGTCGGTACCTGGGTTTGTGCAGACGATGGCTTCTGCTTTCTCCATCTACTGTCCTAATAAAAGCCAGTGGAGGGAGACGGAAGGGATGGACAGAACGAGAAAGAGGAGGAGGAAGAGATACGCCTGTATGACTCCCTGATTTATGTGGTGGAAGAAAAAGAGAGCGAGGGAGGCAGAGTGAGGTAGAAAAGAGTGGAGACACAGTCGGCCGAGCGCTGGACATCATTTCATCATCTCGTCTCTGCTGTAGCTCTCAGACGGAGCAGAATGTAGTTTAACTTTGTGTTGCAGCTTGCATAAAATTACACATTTAAACATCAAACACCAAAGAAGATTTATCGTTTCTTTACATAAAACACAGCCTAAATAGCATGTGCTTTCACATTTAAGCTCTAGGTATTTACACAATTTGAAAACAGCTTAAATGTGCTGGATATAGTCTAACGATATGAAAATCTTTCTGATCTCCTGCTTCATGTGTCTCATTTAGCTTAAGGGAGTAACAGCTGCAGGTTTGATGCGTTCCAATCCAACACAACATAGTAACACTATTCAGATTTTTAGTATATGTGCATCAGAGTGAAAAACTACGTTGAACCCTGAGGATAGGCAAGAGAGAACGCACAAGAACCCAGAAATCCAGAACTATCCTAAATCTAAATCCTCTGTACTGCTGATGTACAATATTGTCAGAAATTTCAAATTATGAAGAAATCTGTTGTATGTACCACAAATGCATGTTAAAACTAGAAAAGTACTTCGAGAGCGCAGTACTCTGCCATAGCTGTTCATTCCTTGTATCATTTCCGATGGATAAATCCCGATAAGTCCACAGCAGTGGATTTGTAGTAGAATCGCAATCATGAAATCATCAGCAGGCAACTGACATAGTGTTCACTTGTAGTCATAGTTACAGTGACTCTGTGCCATGATCAATGATACAGAAATCGTGGATCCAGACTATAAGCTGGATCACTGCCAAAAATCTAATCACTTGGTCCTTGTGTCATTTCTGACCTTCCCTGAAAATTTTATCAGAATCCGTTAGCCCATTTTTCAATAATGTTGCTAACAAACAGACAAATAGACAAACCAGCGTTGATTGTCACATAACCTGTTGTGTTCCTTGGTGGAGTAAAAACGAAGAGTCAGCTTCTGAGGACAAGACTCAGTAGACCGGGAAGACAGATGGTTTGAGAGGAGTGAAAGAAGCCATTTATGTTCAGCTGGAGTAGCCATCTTTTACCTGAATAGGGGTCCATGACACCACTTAACAGGTAGTTATAATGCAGTCTTGAGATCCTTCCCTAAAAGGTTCCACAACCATGCAGACCTGGAGGTATGTGGGTCAGAACCGGACTGTTTGTGGGGGTTACAGTAGACATCTCTGACTCCCTATCCATGTTAGAACCGAAGAAGCCTCTTAGATAAGAGGAAACAAAGCAAAAAAACAAAATGAGACATCCGATTGCCTCCTAGTGACCCTCTTTGAACCTTTGTTAACCAACATCATCAGCTGTGTCATATATATTGACTTACGTTAGTTTCCAGCAGATTTCCCCTAGCCACTACCTGACTAACGCTAACATAAAACTGTCCTTAAACCAAGTCTTTAGACTAAAGTTTACATTAAATTTACACACACTACTGTTCAAAAGTTTGGGGTCCCTTAGAAATCTCCTTATTTTTGAAAGAAAAGCAGTTTTTTCAGTGAAGATAACATTAAATGAATCATAAATACAGTCTAGACATTGTTAATGTGGTAAATGACTATTCTAGCTGGAAACAACTGATTTTTAATGGAATATCTACATAGGGGTACAGAGGAACATTTCCAACAACCATCACTCCTGTGTTCTAATGCTATATTGTGTTAGCTAATGGTGTTGAATGGCTAACTGATGATTAGAAAACCCTTGTGCAATTATGTTAGCACATGAATTAAAGTGTGAGTTTTGATGGAAAACACAACATTTCCTGGGTGACCCCAAACTTATGATGTATACCAAACAAAACTTCCAAACCTTAGTTAGTTACAGGTTTTGTTGTTTTAATCACTATAAACTGAAAACTTTTGTGCTTTGTTGAAGGTATCACAATGCGCACTGAGATATTATATTCTGTAATTTTTGAACTATTGCGAACTGATTGAAATAGCAGTACAATCAGAGTGATTATTAGATGCAGATCTGGCTTTCTCTTCGTTGAGTGGAACTGTCAGCAAAGAATTCCTGATTGACACAGAAAAGCAGATGGATTTATTCAAAGCAAAAAGGATAACATCACAGTTTAAAAATGTAAACAAATCAATATAAAACAGTGTTCATATATCTGGTGTTGGTGGTAACACATTACTGTAATCACATTACATTTGTCTGTAGTGCAGTAATGGAATACATTACTCTTCCTACAGTAAATACAATTTCTACTCCTTACTTTGGGCCTCCTGCTGCCTTTATTTTCATACACATTCAACTCATTTAGACAACTCATTCTTCTGAGAGGTAATGTTTGGGCTGGTTTTCACCGACTTTGCTGTTGGCTTTGTATCAATACACCATCAAAGAGAAAAAAATAAAATACCTTGCATCTGTTCTCCTTGTCAGGATTGGGAGCTGTGCTGCTATGTGGGCATATTTATATTATAATAATTATAATAATATGCATATTGTTACATATTATTAACTAGCAATTCCATAATTATATGTCTGCAAAAGTAATGCAAAAGAAAGAAATCATTTTTAAAAATCTAAACTATTATGTTCTTAAATAATGACCCCAACGCCTCATATAGAGTATGAACGACTGCAGAATTGTGTTTGTTTTATCCTGCTGCAAGCACCAGAGGGGAGGAGTTTACCACACATTAGACACCTCCTCTGGTCAAAGTTACTGGAAACTTTTCAGTAAGTGATGATTTGGCTTTTTGGCCTAATGCAGTAGAAGAAATAAGCACATTAATGGTGTTGTGTTTTGGATTTGTAATGATTTTTGTTCAGGTTTTAGCCCTTTTTTTATTTGTTTCTATATCTTTGTGTTCCTCTCTCACACCCTCCCCACCTTTCTTTGCACAGATTAAGTGTGGATAAGATCCTGCTGATATCGGTATTTCCCAGCACAAAAAAAGACCCTGCAGATGAGATAACATCTGAGCACGTGTAAGTACATCCACATACACTGCAAGTCTTTCCATATATAATGGATGTATATAGAGGAGGCTCATGAGGAGCTGGGAGGAGAAATAAAAATTGAGTGACTGCAGCGGAAGCGGGGAGGGCTTACGTTGGCTTTGGGACGATGTGGTTTCAATCATCACACATCACATCACACATGAGTGAAAAGAAAAAGAAGGAGAGGGGTGATGGAGAGCGAGAGAAAACAGAGAGAGAGGAGAAGGAGCGCCGAGACCAAAACAAACAGCAGCTCAGCTTTAAAACACACATTCGGGGGCATATTGGATGTTTTCATGCTGAATAATTAATGAGGCGGTCTGAAGGCACAAAGTTGTTTCTTGTTGGTTTGCTTTCTGCTCGCAGATTTGGCATTATTGTGTCTAATAAATGGCTTGTAAAGCAAATAAATTAGGCGGGATGAATGGAGGAAAAGAGGAAGGGAGGAGTAGATGGAGAAAACTGGCAAGATGGAAGCGACAGAAGGAGGCAGTGAGCTCTAGGAAAAACTTGAGAGAGGAAATAAAAACAATGTGAGAGCAGTGGAGCTCCTAAAATAAGCTGTTAGCCACTGACAGTCCAAACATCCTCTAACACTGATGACATTTTCCTCTTCGTCTCCTCTTCTGCCTGTCCATTTCTGTCACCTTTATTTGATTTTGAAGCCATCAAAGCAGGCGGATTCGGTTTCGCCATATAATGCCAGCAGAAGACCCAACGTGGCAGAGGCTCTTTTGAAGAGTTCACACTGACTCTGCTCACCTTTAAACCCTCCACTGTCAGGTTGGCTGATTCGTCATGGGTGGCAGAACTTTCCGAGCAAAGTTCAGATCCTAGTCAGATGTTACTCCTGCAGATCATCCCTGTTGTGCTGCCACAGATAGAAAACTGTGTCATACTTGCAAATCATGTCATTAACTATAAGCTAAGTTGAGCTAAAACCACAAGTAAGCAGCAGTACCTGGTTGTCAGACAGTTTGACTTCCTGTCTGGGAGTATAGATTCAACTTGAAGCAGTTTAGTTGGTAGAAACTGTTCAGGAATTTTTGTTTAGTCAACGCTGCTGCAGAATCACTTAACGTGGCAAGAGGGGAAATTCTGATGAGACAGTCCTCTGACCCGCACCCTTATGTATTGAAAAAAATACGAACACAGCATGTGATATTTTATTGAACTATATGGATTTTTTGAGCACAGGGGAATAAGTGTTTGTGTTCCCAGCACATGGCATCTCTACAACAACTAGACATCCTGAAAGAACCACACTAAACTGGAAACGATAATGGGCAGATGGAGAGTTGAGTCATAGACCAGAAATCACAAGTCAGTCATGAATCTGTGACACATAAAATTAATGAGACCGTTGACTCTATTCTTCCTGAAGGGCTCGGAGAATTGGTGGACATTTTAGGGAACACAGTCAGTTCAATCCAGAGCATCATGTGTCAGAT